>NW_019264840.1:208092-224845 GCF_002742605.1 Olea europaea var. sylvestris
TTTGGTTGTCCGGCGTATGTGCATGTATCTAGTGATCAGCGATCCAAACTTGATCCGAAATCAAGAAAATGCATTTTTCTGGGCTATGTTAAAGGTGTAAAGGGATACAAGTTTTGGGATCCAGAGGTAAGGAAGATGGTGATAAGTAGGGATGCAGTATTTGATGAAGCATTCATGCTTAAAACTTCTAAAGAGAAGCTAAATTTAGACGAGGGCAGAGGTAAGAGCCAAGTGGTGCAAGTAGAGCTAGACAATATAAACAGAGAAATTAATGCTCAAGGAGCAGATAGTTCTGGGTCAGAGGTGGAGCAGTATCATAGTGTTGCCTTAGATAGACCACGTCGCACTACCAAACCACCAGCAAAGTATGGATTTGAGGATTCGGTTTCTTATGCACTCATTACCAGCAATAGCGATCCTATAACTTTTCAGGATGTCATTGGTAGTCAGGAGAAAGGTAAATGGATAGAGGCTATGACGGAGGAAATTGAGTCACTGCATAAAAATGATACTTGGGATTTGGTGGAGCTTCCAGAGGGGAAGAAACAGATAGGGTGTAAGTGGGTGTATAGAAAGAAAGAAGCAATGTCAGAAAAGGAAGGAGAAAGATACAAGGCTCGATTAGTAGCAAAGGGATACTCACAGAGGAAGGGAGTAGATTATGATGAAATTTTCTCTCCAGTCGTCAGACACACTTCCATCAGGATTGTTTTGACAATGGTAGCTAATTTTGATTTGGAGTTAGAGCAGCTAGATGTGAAGACTGCTTTCCTTCATGGTGATTTGGAGGAACAGATTTTCATGAAGCAGCCAGAAGGGTTTATGGAACCAGGAACAGAGAATCTTGTGTGCCAACTGAAGAAGTCTTTATACGAGCTTAAGCAGTCTCCACGGCAATGGTACAAGAAGTTTGACTCTCATATGATTCAGATTGGCTACAGTCGTTGTGAGTATGATTGTTGCGTATACTACAGTGTTCTTAAGGATAACTCATATATTTTCTTGATGTTGTATGTGGACGACATGTTAATTGCCGCCAAGAACATGGATGAGGTAGACAAATTGAAATCTTTGTTGAGCAGTAAATTTGATATGAAAGACTTGGGACCGGCTAAGAAAATTCTTGGCATGGAGATCAACAGAGATAGGAAAGCCAGAAAATTATGGGTGTCTCAGAAAAACTATTTGAAGAAAGTGTTAGAGAGGTTCAGCATGTCATATGCAAAATCAGTTGCCACACCACTTGCAAATCACTTCAGATTGTCTAATAATCAGTGCCCAAAGAGTGAAGAAGATGTTGCAGAGATGTCAAAGGTACCTTATGCCAGTGCAGTTGGATGTTTGATGTATGCAATGGTGTGTACCAGACCAGATTTAGCACATGCAGTCAGTGTGGTTAGTAAGTATATGGCTAATCCTGATAGAGAGCATTGGAGAGCTGTAAAGTGGACTTTCAGGTACTTGAAAGGTACAATGGAGTGTGGGATCATGTTTGAGAGACAATATGGTGATATTTCAGTTCAAGGATATGTAGATGCAGATTATGCAGGGCAGATTATGCAGGGGACTTAGATGACAGAAGGTCCCATACAGGTTATGTTTTCACACTCGCAGGTGGGCCCATATGTTGGAGGTCAATGGTGCAATCACTTGTAGCATTATCTACAACTGAAGTAGAGTACATGGCGGCAACTGAGGCAGCCAAGGAATTATTGTAGTTGAAAGGGCTTGTCAGGGAACTTGGAATCAAGCAAGATGGAATGAAGTTGTACTGTGATAGTCAGAGCGCCATCTTCTTAGCTAAGAATCAGATTTATCATGCAAGAACCAAGCACATTGATGTGAGATTTCATAAGATAAGAGAGTTGGTTACTTCAGGAGAGTTATTGTTAGAGAAGGTGCATATCTCAGAAAATGCAACAGACATGATGACAAAGCTAATCACAATGGATAAGTTCAAGCATTGCTTGAACTTGATTAACATCTCTAACTGTTAGAGAAGATGTGTCCCAACCCATTGGTCCTAGATGGTGTGATTTTTTTTTTCCAAGTTATGTTTTTTCTCCTAAGGGGTGAATATTTGTCAAGGTGGAGATTGTTGTACATGTGGCTCATATAAAGTGGAACACAGGGCCTAGATCAAATGGGTCGATGCCGGCGTGTAGCGGAGCGTATCGAATGGAACGGAGCAGGTTTAATTCACTGTTTGGTTGTTAGGGACGCTGAATAGGTTGGGGTGCGGGGGCAATGCCCCCGCGGTACGGTACAGGGGTATTTTCTGTACGGGTCTTAAAATTTTATATGGGCCCAGATTAAGGTTAGTATAAATAATATGTTGTAACCCTATTTTTCATAACAGAAAAAAGAAATCTCCGCTTTGCTCTCGTGGACGTAGGCACATCGCCGAACCACGTAAAATTATTGTGTTGATTTCCGTTTTTCATCTCTTTAATATTACGCATAAAATCCAACAAATGTCTATACATAAACAACTTGCAAAATCATCAAAATGTGTTCAACTCTTAATATGTTACATATACCATAGTTCCAACCCAACAACTAATAAAAATTTCAATCATCAGATCATTACAACTATCATACTTACATACTATCCATTTCTCGATCTGTTAAAAGTATTTTTCTATTTTTTTTTTGTTCTATACATTCGAGCTTGAGAGCCTATGATTTCTGTCACCATGACATGTCATAATGCCAATGCATGAACGATGAAGACTTTCATAACTTTGTAAACCATGCTATGATACCACTTTGACACGACTCGTCTCAAATCACCCTAGTGGACTCGAAACGTGACATGCGCCGATGATAAATGCTGACTAGATGTCAAATATATCACCAAAACTGACTATAAATTATTTCAAAAAATGCAACAAAATCAAATGCTTGTGTAAAATATAATGCGATGGGCCCAAAATATTTATTTCGTGCTTCATCAATATGAGTTATAATATTCAACATGTCGTGTGGCTCTCATTTGGAAATCATTAGGCTCTTCTAGCTAAAAATAATTGATTGCTACTTGTAGAAAAAATCATGGGAAAATATATGAGTTGACAGCTCGGTGAGTGGAGAAGTTCGAAAATAATTATACTTTTTCAATTTTAGATTTTTATCGAAAATCGAGTTCATATCATTTAATAATTCACAAGACAACATCATGTAATTATAACCAAAAGTGAAATATTCACATAAGGTCGTAAAATATCATCTCAAAATCATAATATAAACATAAACTGATAATCACGTTATAATCTCATCACATCAAATGTACTAAAAAATTCATCAAAAATGTACCCTCTGACTGAAATATGTAATCCGCCCTTCGGGTTAAGAACTTTCGTCACGAGCCTTTGGCCCCCTCCGTAAACGAAAGTCGATTTCAAAAACCTCTGATAATCAATTTTAGAACACGACTAAGGCCCTCTGTGAACTATATGTACACGATCAAGACCAATCACAGGTCAAGACCCTTCCATGTAGGATAGAACACAACCAAGGCCCCTTTGTGAACTAGAAAAAATATATAATCATGGGTACTTTTCTGATCGATCTCAACATCACATGTCTCACATATCAAGTCATAATGTACCACAAGAAATCTTTGAAATTTCACATGAATCATAATGAAAGAGATTTCTGTAGTAATCATAAAATCGAATACATAATTGCACATAATTTGATAATATACTTAATTTATAAATACTTTAAAAAAAATTATATTTTTCTACTCACCGAGTTCTTAGCAATGAACTAGCTAGGTTTTTTTACTTTTCCCGCTTCTACATCCACCTCCTGAATTGACAATATAATTACTCGGATCAAGACCAAATATGTTAAATAATGAGTAGTCATCTAATATAATTCCTCATTAAAAGAATTTTCCACTCGGTTCACTCAAGTCCACTACTCAATTATTTCCTTATTCAAAGTAAATTATAAATAATTATTTAGCCAATATCATTTAACCAATAATTAATCTCATTAGCCTACTATTCAGTTCTTGTTTATTTCTCCTTCAATAAAATTGATACTCACTCTAATTATTTTCCCCCAATACATCCAATTATATATATTAGTTTCAAGGTACACGTGGCTGATTTTACGTGATTATAATTGTTTTTCTTTACCAATTATACTTAATTGATATTACTTATTAATCCTTCTTTACTTAACTAATTAAAAGAAAAATGGAAACAAGAATTCAATTCAATTTCTACCCCATGTCATGCACACCAACTAATTAGAACAGAAAATCAAAATTTTCCTTTACCTTAAACTGTAGCCCAATTACCGGATTAATTCCCAGCAAAAGATAGTAAAATTTGATGATGATTTCTTCTCCTCCTTCCTCTCCAACCCCCCCCTTTTTTAAACATTTTCTTTTCCTTTTTTTTCCTCCCATTTTTCGGTTTTTGCTGCACCATTTTTCAGCCGGTGTGTATTTGACTATTTGTAATATGAAAGGGAATGAAAAGCTTCTACAAATGACACTTGTCTTCTACCACTCCCATATTTGCATTCAAGTCCCTCTTCAATGTTTTATATAAAATCTAGTCATTAACTTTCCATTCTTGTAATCTAATCCCTAATTGACTTTGACTTTGACTTTGACTAGTCTAACTATTGACTTTGAATAAATAATATTGACTTTCAACTAGTATAAAATGGGATGTAACACTTATTTTCTGGCATTCTTGGTGCAAACCAGATGATATTTTGTCCCACTTTTTATGGGATTTCAGTGTAATAAGCCCTTATCAAAAGTGAAAAGTAAAGGGGAAGAAGCACATTGATTAAAGATTACTTGTACATTTTAAAGCCGGAGGCCCAACACTGTTCTTTTGGTTTGCATATTTGATCCATCTAAGATTCTCAATAAATTTATAGGCAACTCTATATTTTCTCCTCTAAATTTTTCTTCATACCTTTTGCTTTTGAATTTTGTGGTTTGCACGTGGAAAAAGAAATCTGCTTCATGACCTTGTAAATGCCATGTAGAGGAAGGTGATTCTTTTATTAGCAATTATCAAACACATCTCTGAGTCATAACAAGATAAAATGACAGCCAAGGATTCTTCAATTTCTTTCAAAAGCTTAATTAGCCGATAGCTAGAAGAGGTGACTAACTCAACATTGTACTAGGCCTTAGTCAAAGAAAAAAGAATCTGACTTGCCTAGTACCCTAGAGAAACGATAGATTGAGGAATATCTTCTTTTTTCTTAATGACATGAGAACTATTAAATTTTCTATAATCTAAACTCATAAAAGTTGAGACTTCACTGCAGGTTTCACGTGTTTTAGACTGTACCAGACCAATACTAAAGAAAAAGAAGTTCATTCTCCTCTTGTCAAATGCTGCATGTCTCGTATGCTTGAGGGACATACGCGGTCTTCATATATATTCGATTTTTGTGCTTGTGCAATAGAAAACCCTTTATAAATTTTGAAGGCCTTTTGTTCTTCATCTCCACCTCCACAGCAAAGACAGCACACACAGGTCTATGATCAGAAAATTTTGATTCCTTGCGTATATAAGCTAACTGTTTAATGCCATTGCCTCGCCATAATATTCTGTCACACCTGGAGTAAATATCACAACCATATTGAAGATTAGATTTTTACTTGGTTTGTGTGAATATTAAAGAATAAATTTACTCCATCCCTAATGCATTAGGTTTTTGGACTAATGAAGTTTAGAGTTCAGTTGTCATTGTAAATTCTTTTATGAATTTTTGAACGCTATTCGATTAAAAAAAAATGTTTATGTTGAAGACATCTGAAAGTTTAGGTAGCACGAAAATGGGACAATCAACAAGAAATGTGGAAACAATACTGCTGAAAAAAATAGGACAAAGAATGTAATATGATAACAATAATTTACTTTTAAAAATTCGTTATTAGATTTTTAAAGAATCTATTTAACATGAATTCTAATTCTAATAACTTTAATTATATTTGTAATATAAGGGTTAAAGTGTACAATTAAGTTACTTTCAAGTTGAAACCCGGAATTAAATTAATTCTCTGTTGAAGCTCGCAACAAATCCAAAAGTTACTTTCAAGTTAAAACCGGGAATTAAATTAATTCACTGTTGAAGCTCGCAACATATCCAAGAACGAAGTGAAAATCCTAATTAAATTATTAATACTCTCCAAATTTTTGTGAAGTTTTGATATAGTTTTCAAATTTTAGGAAAAAAAGGAAGTTTTTTCCTCAAGTTTCGGAAATGTTTCTTAAAATTTCTGAGAAAAAAATTAAAACATTTTCAAAACAGAATGCCTATCTTTTTAAAGTTGTGCAACCTAACTTAAGCGATTATACAAAGTTGTTGAACAATGCTATCGTGCTTGTGTGCGCGAGAGAGGGACAGAGAGGAGGGATCTAATGTTCTACTTCTCTCATCCTCATCTCCTCCTTTCGATCGAAAGGATTCAAAGCAAATAAATTTTGAGAGGAGACGGAGATATACCATGAAGGGGTTCTTCGTTTCTTCTTCGAGTTGGCAGTCTCTCCAACATAGGAGTCTGAATTATGTGAGTACTTGTAAGTGGGGGCAAACACTATCTTACCCTCGTTCCATCCTTTAAAAACACTCCCTGCTTCCCTCACCATGCTCAGCTGCATGCATGAGTTCAACAATAAAAAAATTGGCAAATTTTTCAAAATAGCCCTCTAGGAAGGAGATATTGATTCCGATTTTATCTTCCATACATCTTTTTCGCATGCTTTCAAATTTATTGTTTCACTAAACGTTTGATTCATGGATAATTTTCATAAATGAGAAGACAATAACTTGCTTTGTTTGGATATTACTTTATATTCCACTTAAAACTTTACCTTTAAAACAAGACATTTTTCATAAATTAGTGTAAGTAATTATTATCGACTTACTTGCTGACTTCTCAAGAATAATGGGGCCATAAACTTAGATATTTACTATATGATGTTTGTTGTTGACTTGTATTGATCCTTGTTTTGATATAAAATGATACCCGTGATATTTTTCTAGTTTTTTATTATGAAGTAGGTCATTCTCTCTGTAATTCTAAAACATAAAAATTCTGTTCGCTCATTTTTAACCGCATGTTAGGAAAAGACCAGATAAGATTGAACAGTATTAAAAATATAAATTCTTATTCAGTTACTATATAATATTACTCACCAACTTCTACTTATTATTACTATCTAGCTCTAAATTAAAATTTCACCAACCTGATCTTTCTCTAAGAGGGAGTTCCAATCATTCTCCTCTAACAGAAGCCTCGTTTCCTCATAGCTCAAGGCCACTCGATAATTCAAGTCGCCAAGACAAATCACACTGCTGAAAATTTTTTGGTTTACATAAGAAGAGCCAATGTTTGGCTAAGCTTAAAAGGTATACTTATAAGTAATAAGTATGTTTTAATGGTGAGATAAGTTTTTATTCTTAAAAATTGCTTAAAAAAAGTGAGGATATCCTAACATATTTGAAAATAAAAAGTAGAACTTGGTTGAATAAAACTTACTTGTGATCAAGAATGCTTTCTGGTATTTGATGTATTTTATTTTTGCAAACCCTGCCGGAAAATCTAGTGTTCTTGAGAATTTCAGCTACATCAGAATTTCTTCTAAGTTTGTGTTTCTCCTTCTCCCCAGAAGCCAAGTGACAACACATAAAGCAAAAGCTTGTTTTGTGCAATGTCAAGCTTATTGATATGCACCCCTGCAATATAATCAAACTCACTGAATTTTTAAGTCCATGGTATGGTGACCCTGTAAAATGCTTAAGTCTAACTGCACCCACGGCCTAGCGTATTTTAATATGATATTTTATGTTTGTTAAAGATCTAGATGCTTCTGATCTTGCTGTAGACGTAACAATATAAAAAACGAAGTGGAGAAAAAAAATCATATTCTTGACTCAAGTTGATGAAGAATTGGGGCAAATGTTTTTTATGTCAACTACTGACGGAATTCTTTTTACATATTTAAGAGAAAGTACCTGTGAAATATTTCTGTCTATAACACTTTCCTTTTTATTCTTTTTATTAAATTGTTGACCGAATTTCTATCCAGAAGTTTACATTTTTATAAAGAGAAAATAGCAACAGAAAATTCTGTGGCTTTCATTTTTGCTGTTTCTTTATTTACATTTTTTCCCCTTAAAAACATACCAATCGATTTTCAATAGCAGTGGATTAATCAGTCAGTAATTTTATTTCTTTGCAAAAAATAAAAATTATTCATGCCAATTATGTCGAATATTTTCACTATTAAGTATTAACGGCTGAAGTATTCCTCAATAAAAAATCCGTTGCTTTTGGCACATATGTTTGGAAAGGGTGTCTACATTCAACCAACCTTGTTGCCAAGATAACCCATGATTCCTCTTCCCATGCAAGAGATTCTAAGATGACCAATGTCTTTCACCAGTTCAACTCGAGCCCAGATCGTAAGAAAGATACCTACCATTTGCTTGCTTGCTATAATCTGGTAATTCA
The DNA here is from genome assembly GCF_002742605.1 of Olea europaea var. sylvestris. Taxonomy (NCBI): domain Eukaryota; kingdom Viridiplantae; phylum Streptophyta; class Magnoliopsida; order Lamiales; family Oleaceae; genus Olea; species Olea europaea. Next base: position 216,596 of record NW_019264840.1, read on the forward strand.
ATTTTTCAGGTAAAGAAATATTCCTTCTTGGATTTGAGCAATTACAGGCCTTTAGGTGGTTACTGTCTGCTCTGAGGTTTTCTGTTAGGACGTTTAGTGATGTCTTATGAAAGATTTTTGCCTTCGAATTTTTTGAGCTTTTCGAATCGGAGGAGCCTGAATAAGAAGAAGAAGATTGCAAAGAATCATGATAGGATTTGTTGAGTGCATGGCTTATGAGTTCTTGCCATTTCAAAGCGGGTTTGTTGTCTTCTATCACAATAACATTCCCAGCACTTAATGGAACAATTTCCTGAAAACTGAAACTGAATAGCATTAATAAGGTGGATACAGTAATGGTTAAAGAGAGAGAGAATTAAAAAATAATAATAATAATAACAATAATAATTATGTTACATGTATAAATATTTGACAATTTTTATTGGACAAGTTGTCAGCTTGCAAGACTTTATTGGATATTGGATAAAAAAATAAAGTTAAACCATCCATTGCAGTGTTGTCATCTCATCATCTGTATTTAGTACATTTCATGTGTACAAGAAGTTTAATTCTAAGGAAAAAAAGCCATTTTTTTGTCGTGGAATCTAATGTCAATCTGTTTCTCCATCAATCTTCTGATCCAATAAGGCCGCTATGAGATCGGTTCTCTTATGCTTATTTAGTAAGGTGGGCTGTCAGCTCTACGGAGAAAATAAGCTGAAATATTATGTATTATACTATGGAGTCTTATCACTACATGATGAGCATGAACATATGATATTGACCAGTGAATTTTCCCTCAATTTTCTGATCCTAGACGATAACTAAAAGCATGGAATGACTAAAAATTATAAGTGAACAGGAAAAATAAGTGAATCAGTACCCTACCCCAATACATATATGTCTGAAGAGCACTCCACCTGCAAGAAATCCTTAAGGTTGAGGCCATGGCTGGGAGTCTTTCCTCCAACATTCCATGTTGCTGAAAAAATTCTACAATTTTCCAAAATACTTTTTGTTAGATAGTAAAAAAATAGATGAAACTAATCAAAAAAAAAAATCAATTAATGTGATATGATTATAAGTTATAAGCTATAATTTTACCTGATTTCTTGAATTATTGTAGCCGATGCCATGGTTGATTACTCTTAGGTTTTAGGCCTCCAATTTTTGAAATATGTACTATGTATTTGTGGGATGAGACAAGATATCAAATATATAAGTTAGATTTTCCATGCATGTCCAAAAGTACCAAATAATATAGATTTGTCAATGTCAACTCCCTAGAGGTCATGAAATGTTAACATTAGGATGATTACTAGCACAGTGTCAAAGATAAAATATAAACAAATAAATTTGTCATTTTTTAAGCATAGTAAGATTCTAGATGATCTGGTTTAAGGTAAACAAAGGCCATTTTATGAAAATTTCATGTCTTTGAAGAGATCAAAATGAATCCAAATTGGGATCAGGTTTTCTGCTAAGGTTAAAATATAAAGGGAAAAATCAAATTCACTCAATTTTTTCATTTCCTCAATAAGCAATTGGAATTTTATTTTAAACATTCGCCGAGTCACATACTTCTTCTTCCTTGGCTCGGATCGATGTGAAAATTCAGCATGTTGCATGGCTTAAGATTTTATTCTTGAACAAAAATCATCTAATGTCCAACAATATAAGATCTTTAAAGAGCGGTTAAGATTATAATATGATTGGACGTATTATTGCCTCTAATCTATGAAATATAGATATATCGAGTTTTCTGACCAAGAATGAATCAGGGTTGCATATAAGGCCAGCCACGTTTAAAAGATTACACCCAAAATTAAATAAATTATCTACCACCTTAAATTTTAGATGACATGATTAAGTCCCAATATACATATTATGCTTTTACCCATACGACGAACACGTTGACAATAATTAATATGCTCTTTAGTCTTCAATTAGGTAACCTACCATAATAAGGGCAAGCCAAGTGTATAACTAAGGTTTAATTTTTATATTTAATCTGAATACGCGGCATGTTCCTATGAAATGTTAAAATGTCACATTTATTACAGCTGACTTTGTATCTCTTTAAAATAATAATCTATTCGTAGATTACATTAATTATAATTGACATTAAGATTTGGTGTATGTACGAGAATCTATTAGAATAAATTTAATCTAAAACAGAGAATTCGTGATACAATGAATATATGGTGATTGATCACCAAATAATATTATTAATACGTTTTGGATAATATACATTATGCATAAAGATACATGAGTAGATACTGTGTATTAAAAAAAAGTATCGGATATCATAAATATATAGATTTTGTACATGGAATTTATATAAATATACGAAAATAATATTGGTAATACAATTATCAATGAGAGAACTTTCCTCATGGCGACTGACGCCTGGAGAAAATCTTTGCTTATGGATGTAATCGTCGTAATTCAAACATGTCCCAAAACATCCCAACAAAATAAAAAAATTATTTGGATAGATGTACAAAATTGACTAAGATTATAATTAAGTAAATTAAACTTATTCATAACTATAAGCTTTTAAAAAAATGTTTGAATAAGTTAATTTGTTTTATTTATTCCCTCCCTATATTAAAAGAGGCTTAAAAATTAAGTAAATTGTTCATTTGACCTCATCTAATACGGTGCCATTTCGGTAGCATCATAAATCTCTTTGGTGATTATTTTAGGAAAACTCCAAGTACATGATTTTTTTCACAGAATCCCAATACATCCAGCAGTGGCAACACCTAATTTGCAGACAAGTTTTTGTTATTTTGTTATCTGCCAATGAATTTCTACCATGTAGAATCCTGTAAAATTTCTATGAAAATTTCCTTATAATTGTAGCATTATTCAATATTTAAACTATCTCGTGACCAATAGATCGCAGTGGCGATTACCACATCTTTGTTGTAGCTTTATCAAGGAGATAATGTTCATTGAAGTGTCATCATTTGTGGCTTCATTTTGCTTGCGTCATAGTTGGATCTTCATTTTTTTGTAGTTTGTCAAGGGATACAACATAATTTTTCATCAATGGTTTGTGATCGTTGTATGCTTCTGGGAATGAGGGGTGACCATCAAGTCTTTATTTTAGTCTTAATGGGAAAATATTGTTCATTTCATGGCGTAATTTTGTTCACCTCATAAATCAGGGTTTAGTATAAAAAAAAAAAAAAAAATTTATGTCTATAAAATGACGTTGTTCATGAATCATCTAAAATGGGATTGGAATATGTCTCGTGAACTTTGTTAGTTGTCCATTCTGAACAAAGTGTGTATACATGCTCTTTGAAGCAAGTTTTTATTGGAAAAATGTTTCCAACACAAAAGGAATGGAGAAAAACAAAAAATAAAAAACAAGAACATGGGAATTAAAGATAAAGGCTTAAACTGTTGTTCTCAAACAATATTTGCTCCTCTGGGATTGAATTTGATATTTAAAGGGAAATTGGCAAATGGTTTAAAAGATTAATCAAGCCTTGCAATAAAAAAACATTTAAGCATTTAGTATTTTTCCACCAAAACTTCAAGAACATTTTGAAAGTAATTTGAAGATGAAGGAAGGAATATAAATTCTTTCTTTTGGAAAGAAGATTTGATCTTAAGTTGTTAACTTATATTTTTAATGTTTTAATCTATCATGTATTTATAGATTTTAATCAACACCCATGAAATAGTGTCAAAAAACTATGAACAATTACAAGCTTTTCACCAAATGTCACTAGGAATTCAAACAAAAAATCAACCTGAACGGTTATTTTTAGTTTTATGCGACCGCAAACAAACGTATGCAGTCACAAAGTTCAGTTTGCAGGGCATATAATCCCTATATGTCTTTATGTGATTGCAGGCCGCAAAGGCCTATGTGAGTTTTGGCCTCCAAATCCTTTTTTCATTCTGGAACCTATTTTATTGATTTTGAACAATGATTTCAACTATCCCCAACTTGTTCAATACTCAATAAAATTTCATATTCAAAATATACAATCCTTATGCATAAGAATTAGATATCTTTCAATTTGAATATAATCATAGTGTAATTCATACAAAGTAAAGTCGAAATTAAAGGTAGCAAGAAAACTTTAAATCGATTGTTTATTGCGACAATACCAGTAAGAACACACACACAAAATTATCATATGTTCTCAAATTCATTAATCTCACTTAGCGCTAATATGGCATTGCGCTCATTCTATTCAACGAACATTTAAGAGAGAAACTCCAACTCACTATTGAGACCGCATCACCTGAAAGTTCATCTAGGTGAAGTTTTTCTAATATCTTTTGTTATTTTTAGAGATACTTGTACTTTAATACTAAATTTCATTAAAAGCTTAAACCTCAATCCTCTTTCAAGTAACAACAGATATTATATTATTAGGTAGGATTATTATGGATTTTATAATGTTGAAACTATTCACATATTGAATGACTTTGTTGTTACCTTTTGAATTCATGAATTACTTGTAAAGTAATTACAGGTAGAATTGTAATCATTGGTGAGTCTTTTATTTTAAGAGTTTGAATCATGTCTTACTTGAAGTAGAAATTACTAATTCTTTAAAGGTTTAGTTAAGGGATTCGCTAGATTCTCAATTAACTTAACATAATTTAGGGAAATTATTCCACTGTTGATTAATTTTTTATTGTAGTTGTGTCTCAAACTTATATGTCTGGACTTCCCATTGTATACCTCATTGTATGTCTTTGCTAATGTGGTCTGACTATCATATATGATAGATATTGAAGATGTATTTTTTGGGCCCAAAGATATCTCATAAAAAAGATGCTTAAGCCACTCAACTTTTTTCTTGATATCTGTAACGCTATAAATTAAGATTCCATAGTTTAGTGTATAATACATATTTCTTTGATTTCCAAGAAACAGCACCTTCTCCAAGAGTAAACACCCAACTTCAAGTAGATTTACTTTCACCCTTGTTATATATCCAACTAGTATCGATAAATCCTTCTAATATAGTTGAGAATCAACCTAAGTTCTTGGTTTTCTTTAATAGCCAAGAACTCTTCCAGTGGTCTTCCAATGTTCCTACTCGAATTACTAGTAAACCTACTAAGTTTATTAATTGCAAAGGCTATGTCTAGTCTTGTGCATTAAACTCCATACATTATATTTCTTATAACACTTGCATACTCCAATTGATCAATTTCTCTTCCATTATTTTTTATAAGTTTTAAACTTGATCAAGAGGGGTATTGAATTCTATTATGTTCAAATGTTTGAACCTATTCATCATATTCTCAATATGATGTGATTGACTCAAGAAAAAATCCCACTAGTTTTTGTAACAATACCCAATATTACATCCACTTGTCCCAGATCTTTTATCTTAAATGTAGAACATAGAAACTCTTCGTTTCTTTGATTCCATCCATGCAGTTACTCATAATTAATAGATCATCAACATACAAGTAAATAAAGATTATTAGGATGTTTGGCGGGAATTAAAATTAGATTTTTTAGTAGATTGTTATACAAATTTTTGAAATGCATGGTTGAAAAATTGTGAGACTCATGAAATATGTGGTTAATAGTAATTATTTTACTTTGACTTAGATTAAAACCAAATTTTAATCAAAACCAAACATATGCTATAGACTCATCACACAGTTTAGAATATAAATATTTAGCTACACTATTATTTATAAATCCAAATGAATTAATAGTTAAGTCAAAATATTCATGCAATTTCTTAGGTGGTTATTTTAAACCTATAACGATTTCAGTAACTTACACACCTTATGTTCATTTTCGGGTAGAGCAAACCCTTCGGATTATTCCATATAAACTTGTTCATCGAGATCCCCATTTAAGGATGTTGTCTTGACATCAATTTGATTAACATTCAAGTCATGTATTAAAGTTAGTGCGAATAAAATCCTAATTGAAGTTATTCTAGCTACCGCTGCATAGGTATGAAAATAATATATTCCTTCCTTTTGTCGATACCCCTTACCTACCAATCTAGCTTTAAAGGTATTAAGAGAATCATCAACATTATATTTTCTCCTAAACATGCCATTTACATCTAATTGGTTTTTCCGAGTGGTAAATCGACAAATTATCATGTATTATTTGACATAATTGAATCCATTTCATCTTTAATTGCATTATCCCAAAAGATGTTATCATAAGAAGTCATAGCTTCTTATAAGTTTCAGGATTAGTGTCCAGTTATAGAATGAAAAGAATTGTTTTGACAACATTCTATTGGGTTTTTTGATACCCAATAAATCCCGGGTTATGATATTAACGTGGGTTAATATTATTTCATAGGCGTAGGCCGATAAATGAAATAAGTCCAACAACCAAGTCCATGAGCTACACTTGGCTTAATTGTATTCCTTATGGATGGCTTGAATCTTGGCCCGTTTACCCCTTTAATGGCCTAACTTAAAGCCTAACCCTAGAGTATATATTTGGCTATAACCCTAGCCATTTTCTAATGATGATTGTGTGATTTTGAGAGAAGAGAAAGTGAATCCCAACTGCCCCCTTTTGTGTGTGAAAAAAGGTGTCCAAAACGCTTGTATAACGTGTGCAATTGGTGGTTCCTTCATAGTATACCTTTGTGGTGTCTTCTCCAAGCTTTTGTGGCCACAAATTATCATCCCTTCTTGTCCTATGTGGCTAAGATTGGATGACAATCGAGATGAATCAATTGGTTGTAGTTAGGAGCCGATTGAACTGGTTGTTGGTTGAAAAAGATGCGTTGGACTGAGCCCAAAAATCAACGATTTGAAGATATTTCAAGAGAGCTTCCCCAAAAATCGGTATCAGAGTTTCAAGGTGGTGGTTTTGGTTCGTGAAACATACCAAAAATGTCCAGAAATTGCAGCAGAAATCAGATCGAAGAAGCTATCCAAAAACTGTCAAAATCAGTCTCCATTTTTTGTGTTTTCTAATTAATCTAGAAGGAGTTTGGGAAAATCAAGACCACTTGCATGATGTGCAGGAGGAGGCGCACCCTACAGGAAGGCGCGTGACGATCAGATCCGGCGCATGTGGACCACGCGCAGAGGGAAAAGAGGGCGCGTGGGAGGGAATCTCAAAGAGGTCCATTCAGGCAATTTGTTCCTCATATTATTTCTGACATTTTTCGTGTTGAAAGTTTTCTGTTTCAAGGTACACAGTAGAATCTGGACAGCATTGTTCTTCGGGCGTTTGGGACTTGATCGTAATTTTTTTTTTTGGTTGCTGCAGTTTTCAAAGACTTTAGGATGAATAGTGGTAGTCCTAAAGTGATGAATTCGCATGTATCGATATTTACGGACCTTCAGTATCGTATCCTAAAGTGGTGAATTCGCATGACGTGGTCCGTTCAGTATCGTATTCTTTGCTTTTTTATTATTGCAGTTAAAATTAATGTGTAAGTTAATTATTTATTTTTCGCATTAGAAGTCATCGTGTGGGGTGACGTTAGGTTTGGGGTAACCATTGTCTATTACTACACCTAGGAATTATTTGTTAATTATTTGTCTTAAATTCTTTGTGAATGTGCTGTCAATTTTTCTACATTATTAGAATTACATGTGGCCTTAGGAAAGTTTACTGGACTATTCTATGTGAATTATGTTCATACTTTACTTGTGGTCATTATTTGACATTGGTGGCAAATGTAAGTCTAAGGTAAATGCGAAAAATAAAATATGTTTTAACTGCGGTAAAATTTGGGCATAGTTGAAAGAGATTGTCCTAAGATGATAATAAAAGGTAAGATGAGGATAGAGACGAGGCGAATGTGACTTTAGGGTCAAGTAGTGATTCTAGTGAGGTTTATTGAGAGAATAAACATGGTTCTTGCATTGCATCTTTGTGTAATCCTTTCTGAATGTATGTGGTCACTTAATTTTGTTGCAATTGTCACGCCCCCAAATTAATATTGATATCTATACACAACCTAGACATAGAATTTTACATATATATATATATATTTTTTTGAGTTTGTTAACTTCTAATCACCTGTGACACGATCATATAATATATCGAAACCCAAAATCATATCGCCATAATCCAACATATATATTCAGAGCTTATAAACAAGTCTACAGGCCATTTCAAAAGTACATTATATAGGATTCCAAAATATAACCCAACAGATGGTAGCCTACAAAATAACCCTACAGGTCGTCATCCATGTACATCGAACTCTGGAATCCTGTAGGAGCTCCACAGCTAGCCATGCTCTCTATGTAGTTCCATGTTCACCTACAATGCAAGAACTA
>NW_019264840.1:228863-230880 GCF_002742605.1 Olea europaea var. sylvestris
GAAAATACAGATGCACCCTAAAGTTGATCAAACAAATCATCAATGCTTGGCAAGGGGTATTTATTTTTAATTGTCGCCTTATTCAACTCTATATAATCGATATATAGTCTCATTGTACCATCCTTTTTACGAACAAACAATACTGGTGCACCCCATGGTGAAAAGCTAGGTCTAATAAAACCTTTATCTAACAACTCTTGTAATTGTAACTTCAACTCTTTTAGTTCAGTTGGGGCCATTCTATATGGAGCCTTAGAAATTGAAGATGTTCCTGGAATTAAATCAATTACAAACTCTATCTCACGATCTGGTGGTACCCCAGGTAAATCATCAGGAAATACCTCTGGAAATTCTTGTGCCACTGGCACATCACTAAGATTCGGATTGTGTTGTGCTTCAATAGCATTAACACTAACCAAATACCCTGCACACCCACTATCTAGTAACCTTTGTGCTTTCAATACCGATATGGTTGGAACTCTAAAATCTTTTTCGATCCCAATGAATGTAAATGGCTCATTTCCCAAAGGTTGAAAGGTTACTGACTTCCTCATACAATCTATAGTAGCTTGATATTTTGACAACCAATCCATACCCAAAATTATATCATAATCTTTCATTTCTAACACAATTAAATCTGCATAGAGCTCTCGATTTTCTATAAAGATCACACATGCTCTTACATCTCTATATAGTTGGGTCTTAGCCCCTCAAGAAATCTTTCTACCTTTAGTACCTCAGTGTTAACCATGTGGATAGCAAACATGGATAGTTGTTCAAACTTACGATTATACTCTCCCACTATCATGCCTCCTTGTCTTAACCGTATTAATTCATTCATCTTCATGGCTCGAATAGGGGCTGTAAAATACTTATTATGAAATAACTCTTTAAATCTCTCTCAAGTCATGGCATTTACATCATCAATGCTACTCATCGTATCCCACCAGTGTCTACCTCTTAGCATAAAAGATGCACAAACCACTTTTTCTACTTCTAAAACTCTCGAATACCTGAACATATTCTCTAAAGTTCTCAACCAATCCTCTGCTGCTGTTGGATCTAATGTATCCTCAAATATTGGAGGGTTTAGTTTTCTAAATCTTTCTCCAACTGTCTTAATATGTTCAGCCCTTTGTTGTTCTCCCCTTTCTCTTTGTTGTATTAATTGCTGAATTTGTTGAGATTGGCGTTCAACTAATTCTACAAGCCTATCAATAACAACATCTCGACTGTCATCTTGAACAGATGCCTCTTGCCCTGGAGTTCTAGCTCTACTACTACTAGCATCTTTGGTTCTTACCATGGCTGCAAATAAAGGTTGGCCAATATCATTCATGAAATATGCAAAAAAATAATGCAACAAATAAAACTTACTAGCATAGCTGTGCTCTTTCATATTCCGAGATCATGTACATGGACAGTCTACAGAATTATAACCTCGCTCTGATACTACTCTCTGTCACGCCCCCAAATTAATATTGATATCTATACACAACCTAGACATAGAATTTTACATATATATATATATTTTTTTTGAGTTTGTTAACTTCTAATCACCTGTGACACGATCATATAATATATCGAAACCCAAAATCATATCGCCATAATCCAACATATATATTCAGAGCTTATAAACAAGTCTACAGGCCATTTCAAAAGTACATTATATAGGATTCCAAAATATAACCCAACAGATGGTAGCCTACAAAATAACCCTACAGGTCGTCATCCATGTACATCGAACTCTGGAATCCTGTAGGAGCTCCACAGCTAGCCATGCTCTCTATGTAGTTCCATGTTCACCTACAATGCAAGAACTACATAAGCCAATGCTTAGTAAGCAAAATCATGCATATCCTGAACATGAGTAATAACAACATATGACACCATGCCATTTACTTTAAATACCATGATAAAAATATCATATTTCAATATTCGTCAAAGTCGACTAGAAATCATTTCACTTGAAATCTTTCATTTCATTGGGCCCTTGACCCACCTACTATGCACCGGA
>NW_019264840.1:230931-231265 GCF_002742605.1 Olea europaea var. sylvestris
TGACCCACCTACTATGCACCGGATAGAGCTCTGCATAATATCAATATCAATAATCAAATGGCCAGTATGAAATCGACACCGACAAGTGGACCATCCTCTCGTGACCACTAGAGGCCCATCCCCTGACTACCCCTATGATCACCCAAGAAGTCTCCCACCTGGCAGCGCCAATAATCATAACAAGGGCATAGTCGAGTGGTCTGCCCTCCCGTGATCACCAAAGGCCCATCCCCTATCTACCTTTGCAATCACCCAGGAAGTAACACCCGCAATGCCAAACATATCACATAAGCATGCCTCACATGCCTCGGTGCCCTAGTAGTGGTCAATAAAA
>NW_019264840.1:231857-252414 GCF_002742605.1 Olea europaea var. sylvestris
CTGTTTCACCCTCTTTTCACTTGGAATCACTTAGGGACGAGTTCAGGGAGTTAATATATTATCTAGGAGGTAAATGAGTGGTCTTTAAATTGTTGAAGTCATGCATATTACTTAAGGATTAAGGATATCATGGGCTGCAGCCACCTCAAGCAATCAAGGTGAGTCACTAAGCTGGAGCTGTCATCTTGGCTGCAATACTTGACTTTTCTACCATTTTTTTTGTGTCCATTTATGATATTTAAGATATATATTCATCCTATATTAAGTCCTTGGGGATTAGACACGAAATTTATGCCTTAAGGTTGAAGCAATTATATATTAAAGTAAAAAGTCTCCTAGCATGAGCTGTCCAAGTAGGAGGTGGCTTCTTGCAGCCAGCTTTGACTTCTCCCTTGCACCACGTGGAGCCATATGTGACTTAGAAGAGTTATAAATATCTTGTGTAAAGTTCTAAGGACTTATAGGACGTGTTGGAGGCTTAAGGTTGAAGGAATTGAGTGCTAAAATGACAACCATCCCAAGCGCGAGGTGTTCAAGCATGAGGTGGTCACTTGTAGCAAAATCTGATTTTATATCTATCTTTGTAGGCACAAACCAAGTATCCTTGGCTTATTTTGACACGTTTGCAATCCATTTTGCTTGTCCTAAGATCCCAAAGTATTTCATAGAACTAATTCCTCAACCGTTCATTTAATTTCTTACCCGATTCTCAACCGATTTCAACAATTCGCACCTCAATATTTATAATGTCGTATAAGACATATATTATTACGTTGTGATAATGTCACTTCATCCCTCATGTTCCAAATATGTGAATTACCTATCTAGGGTTTAAGGTGACCTCGATTAGCCGAATGGAAAGCTTGAACCTTCGTTGATACAAATTTTCGGCCTTTCAAATATTACATTACTTACCAAGCCAATCTCCAACATTTAGTTAATCTAACTTTCTATCATAGCTCAATATAAAATTCACCACCTAGATCGAAGAGTCGAAGGTTATCACCATGTAAAGATTTTAAAGCCTTGATGATCAAATGCATCGTTTTAAGAGAAGGCAATTAGGAAATTGATACAAATGACAATGTAATTAGCATGGAATGCATGAATCATATTGGCCAAATGTAGAACGTGAAGTTCGGGGTATTACACAATATTGATATTACACTTTCAATATGTTTGACATGTGTAATTACATGAATTAGTGTGACTTATTACTTTGTATAATCTGTTTACATGCATAGTGGGTTGAGATTTATGGCGTACTCTATTTGCTTTATGAGTGGTGTGAGAGTGTGGTAGTGAGAAGAAAGTTGGGCAGCTGTTTCTCTCCTTTATCTTTGTGAGCCTGTATGATTTGTGAGATTATGTGAGACAGCCATATTAAGATTACTTTCTTTATCTTTGTGAGCCTCCTTTGTGAGTGTTGTGAAGTAGCCGACTCTTTCTTCGATTCTTCTTTGTGAGTGCCATCTTCGCCATTTTCTTTGTGGATTTTTTGGAGCTTTAGTAATTGGAATAACCTTTGTGGTCACTGAAAGGTGTTGATTTGCCATAGTGAGTTTGAGATGCATTAGGAGTGAGTTGGATGTCTTTTGATAAGGTGGAGTATAGATGCCTAGGGGGTATATAGTAGTTTGTACCGGGGATGTAGAGTGTGATATTTGGATCACGAGTGGAGATGTGATCAAATGTTTAGGATCCTTTACCTGGAAAGAGACCTTGATCAGGTGGAGTGTGAGAGAGGCACTTCTATTACTTCTGTTAGGTGGAGACCCATTATCCACGTAGGTTGGGAGAAGTGATGTAGAGATAAAGGATTACCCCGTGGACTTAGGATCTATTATGACTTGCCAGTTAGACATGAGTTGAGTGATCTGTCTAGTGAGCTTGGTGAGCAATGAGAGGAGATATGTGTTCTCGAGGTGTGAGTAACACAGAATGGGATAAGATAAGTGTGGTCAGATCTTTTCTTATGGTCATTTATGCATGTGTTGTATATGTAGTTGATCGTGGTTTGATTGACTTGATGTTAATCTATGGTTCTATGTGAACGTGTTTATGAAAAGATCTATGTATGTTATGCTATAGTATATCATCATCACGTGTGTATTTGCTCTTGATTACTGTTAAATATTTGCTTCTACTTGGGTTTTTTGACCTTAGCTCCAGTGAGTACATGGAGCAGGTATGGTATGTGTTTCAAGTTAGAAACACGAGGTAAGGTCTGTGATCCAATTTTATTGGCTACCTTGATTATGCAAGTGCTAACTGTGTGTTTTGACTGCTTGCAGATTTATTGGGCATCAAGGTAGAGATTTGTTGGGTTTTTTGATACCCAATAAATCCTGGGTTATGATGTTAACGTGGCTTAAAATTAGTTCATAGCATAAGCCGATGAATAAAATAAGTCCAACAACTAAGTCCATGAGCTACACCCTACCCAATTGTATTCCTTATAAATGGCTTGAATCTTGGCCCGTTTACCCCTTTAATGGCCCAACTTAAAGCCTAACCTTAGAGTATAAATTTGGCTATAACCCTAACCACTTTCAAATAATGATTGTGTGATTTTGAGAGAAGAGAAAGTGAATCCCGGCTGCCCCCCTTTGTGTGTGAAAAAAGGTGTCTAAAAGTGTCCAGAACGCTTGTATAATTTGTGCAATTGGTGGTTCCTTCATAGTATACCTTTTTAGTGTCTTCTCCTGACCTTTGTGGCCACAAATTATCATCCCTTCTTGGCCTACGTAGGTAAGATTGAATAGCAACTGAGGTGAATCAATTGGTTGTGGTTTGGAGCCGATTGGACTGATTGTTGGTTGAGAAAGGTGCGTTGGACTGAGCCCGAAAATCACCGATTTGAAGATCTTTCAAGAGACCTTCTGCAACACATTCTTCTCATTTTGTTCTACTAGGTAAAACGAAATAAGTTGAGAGTCAATTTTATCTGATTCTAAAGACTTCTCAATTCGAATTCTTTTATTTTATCTGATTCTAAAGACTTCTCAATTCGAATTCTTTTTTTTTTTTTTTTTTTTTTTTTTTGTTTATAATAAATTATGATTTTTAGAAGAAGTTTCATCATGTGTTCTACTCAGGCTAAATATCTCTTTGTATGTTTTCATTAATTCATTATCCAAGGATAGCGAATTATCAAAGAACTCAACATCACTTGATTCAATTATTACATTAGTCTCCAAATTTAACAATCTATATGATTTACTATTACTAGTATAACCAATAAAGGCACATTTAATACATCTTGGACCCAACTTTATTCTCTTAGGATTCATGTTCTTATAATGTGTAAGATACCCCCACACTTTGAAGTATTCAATATTAGGTTTCCTCCATTTCTACAATTCATAAGGAGAAAAGTTTGTTAATTTTGAAGGAATTCTATTTAATACTTTTATATGTACTCGACAATACTTCATCTCACAAATTAAATGGCAGGTTAGCATAAGTTAACTTGGCATTTATCCTTTTAGTTAAAGTTGAGTGTTCTAGGTTAAAACAAATCAAAATCACTAGAAAAATATTCAACTCCTCTATCACTTCTTAGAGTTTTTATTTTCTTAAGTGATTTCAACTTCATTTTTATATGTTTTAAACACATCTAAAGTTTCATGTTTATGTTTCACTAAATAAACATAAGTATACATAGAGTGATCATCTATAAAAGTAATAAAATACATGTTTCCACCTCTATTTAACATAGCATTTAATTCGCATGTGTCCGTATAAATTAAGTCCAAAATATTAGAAGTTTAATTTACACTTCGATAAGGTTTCTTAGTCATTTTAGATTTTACACATATTTTACATTTAAATGCATCATTTCATTATATGATATTATGTCACACTTTAACATTTTTTTCATGGTCCTTTACCTATGTGGCCTGATCTAACATGTCATAAAGTAAGTGAATCAACAATATAAACAAAATCAACTTTATCAATAAATTTATCAACATTACAAAGTTTTACTATTACATCACTAGAATAGTTTTTTCCAACAAATTTTTCATTTAGGGATAATACAAGTTTATCGGACTCATGAACACCTTTTATGCCTGATTTTCCTAAAAGATTACCATTAACTAAGTTCATATTCATTTCAAGAACATGTAGTTTATTTATTAAAGTAATGGTTTCCCGAGAAGTAAAGATAATCTCTACATTTCCTTTCCCAACTACTTTAGAGTGGCCATCATTACACATTTGAATCTCTTGATCTCAATCCACTTCACAATAGGTCTTGAATAAAGATTTATCATATGATACATATACAGTTGCACATGTGTCATACCACTAACCAATAACTTTTCCCTTGATTGCATTGAACTCGCTTACGGTAGCCACAATATTGTCCTCTTTGATGGAATTCACTTTTCTTACAGAGTTGTTTTGCTCTCATTGTCGACATTCCTTTGCATAATGTCTGAGTTTCTCAAATACAAAGTAACCTCCCTTGGACTTTTTCTTAAACTTGTTAAAGTTTTTTAGAAATTTTTCGCTTGTTTGATTTATTTGAAGGTTTGTTTTTTTTTTTTTTAACGGCATTGGCCTTTTAGACGCTTTCATAAGAATTGTCATTCTTATTTCTTGCCTCAATTTTTCTTCATTCAAAGATAATATTTGGGACTATGCATTATTTTTTTTTATATCCTTTCTAAGTCCCCGAAAGTTTCGCAATGATTGCTCCTACTTAGAACGATTCTAGGATCTCCATTTTGACGGCCTTCAAGTTGTTAACAAGAACTTGTAACTCATGTACTTAGGGAAGAAGGAGAATGTTATCAAGGAATTTGAAGTCAAAATACCTTGAGATTAGGAATTTCTTAGTACCTTCTTCTTTGGCTTTGTACTTGTTTTCCAAGAATCCCATATTTCTTTTACCGATGATGTATTTGTGTAGAGATCGTACAATCGATCAGATAAAGCACTAAGAATATGAACGCGGCATATAAAGTTCATCCTCTTGATGCTTTTGTCTTTCTATCTTTACAGCTTATGTATCTTTATCCATTGGATCTGCAAGTGGTGCTGATTATGGATCAAGAATGCAGAAGATCTTCAGTGCCTTGAGAAAGAATTTCAACTTGTCTTGTCACTATGTGAAATTTGTTCCATCATATTGATCTAGACGGATAAGATCTTGATTTATCAATTTGATCATCACCATCATAGTTTCGTTTTCCATTGTAAAATAATGTTTGAGATTGTTGGAAAAATATTTCCACACAAAGGGGATGGAGAAGAAACAAAAATAAAAATAAAAAGACACAAGAATTAGAGATAAAGGCTTAAACACAAAATCCGTTGTTCTCAAACAATATTTGCCACCACTCGGATTGAATTTGATACTTAAAGGGATATTGGCAAATGGTTTGAAGGATAAATCAAGCTTTGCAATAGAAAAATACTTAAGTACTAAGTGTTTTCTACAAAAACTTCAAGAACACTTTGAAAGAAATTTGAATATGAAGAAAAGAATATAAATTCGTTCTTTTGGAAAGAAGATTTGATTTCAAGTTATTGAATTATATTTTTGATTGATAATCTATCATATATTTATAGATTTCAATCAACGCCCGTGAAAGAGTGCCAAAAAGATCATGAAACATTGCAAGCTTTACACCAAATTCCACCAAGAATTCAAACAAACAAATCATTTTTTAGTTCTATGCGGCTGCAAAGAACAAAGCTATGCTGTCACATATGTTAATCACTTGCAGGGCATATAAGCCATACATGTCTTTATTCGACCATGGGCCATAAAGGTGAAAGTTTTGGCCTCCATATCCCTTTTTCGTTCCTAAGCCTTTTTTTTATTGATTTGAACAATAATTTCAACAGTTTTTTAGCCCTTTTTTCTTGGGTGCAAGTTGGAAATTTATTTTGCTTTTACTAAAGCGTGTGAAAAGACATCATTTGGATTCTTCACCAATTCAATTGCAGCATGTGTGTGCTGGTCTACGGAAGGGAGTGGTTGTGGTCGCGCCTTCACTGGAGTCTCATAGGGAATGTACTGTTCATTGGAGCGTTGTCATTTACGGCATCGTTTTGCTGGCCTCCTGAATCAAGGTTTAATAATTTAAATTTTACTTGCCCATAAAAAACGACGTTGCATCTGTATCTTCTAAAACTTTTGGAATGATTATTTGAGTAAATTATGTTTTGTTTAATGTTGCTATATATACTATGACTTATTTTGTTATGTGAGATAAGAAGAAAAAAAAATTAAAAAAATTAAAAAACTTTAACATGATTAAAAGATTGTTTATAACTTTATTGAACGATGATCATAGATCATAAGCATTACACATATTGATTCATATTTATAATGAAATAAGATTAATAACTCTCTACTATTTTTATTTTATGACTAGTGTTTCTAACAACTTTGGATTTTTGTATGACTACTTTATATGTCTTCTTCTATCAATGCACCTCATCTTGTTGGATTATCTTTTGTTTTGAATTTGTTGACCCAAGTCTTCTTGATTACTCAGATGGTCTCCATTGATTCTGAAATTATTGTATGATTCACAACTTGTCACTCCAAGATTTGTTTGATCTCCTTGTCACTCCTTTGATCTCATCATTTTGGTTGTCAAGTTGGGTGACATTGCTAACAAGATAGGATTCATCTTGAATAATTGAACATAATAATATTTTTTGGATTCTTAATCATAAATTCCTATTTTGTTTATTATATTCTGAGGTGTGGTTGTATTATTGATAGATATTGTTTCTGTTTTTGTTTTTGAACGACAATTATTTTTATTTTTAAACGACATTTTAGGAAAAATCATGAAGCCTGAATGCGTTGTAAAACTTCTCTTTTTTATTGTAAATTTTGCTTTCTTCAACTGTAGATGATACGGGATTCCAAATGGGATTTAGTCTGTTGAACAGAGGGACTATTCAGCTGGCGAGTTATGATTTGTATAATTTTTTTAGAAAAGGTAGTTGTGTTTTGTAACTTTGTTTATGATATTTTTTGGCATAAAAATGTTTTGCTGTGATATAGCATAGATTTGTGTAATCCCAATGTATTTGTCTAGGAGAGTTCATTGTGCTAAATAAATAGACTCGGCAGTTCGTGAGTTGAACTTAATAATCTTTATTTGAGATGTTTTTTGTATTTAGATTTTTTTTTCTTTTTTTCTGAAATGGGTATTTAGGGTTCACAGAAAATGATACTGAATCTTCTCTTGTTTTTGCTTCGTATGCAACTTCTTCCTCTGCTGCTCGTATGCTTAACTCAGAAAATCTGTCTTACGTGCATGAAAGTGCTCATGCAGAAGCATTTGTCTCACCTTCGCCACTTTTTATGTTCGTTGTCAAGCTTTAAAAGAGAATTTATTTAAGGGATCGTTCATATACCGCTCTGAAGATTCACTACCTTGTTTAATTAAATTTTCAAGTGAAATATACGATATTTTGAGGTTAACCTACTTGATATCTCAAACATTGTGATATTTACATACACAATTTTCTTAAAGTTACTTTTGCAGTATCTCTGTCTTCTGATTTTAACTTAAGGCCTTCTTATATGCCTTTTAATTTGGGAAAACCTTATTTCAGGTCCAAGCAAGCAAAGCCTTTGAAGCTTGTGAGTAAATTTATTATTTATACATTTTTCCATGCTATGGCTCATTAAAATCAACAAAAGATCCATGTTAGTGAAATTATGGGCCCTTCTTGTATTCTCACAGACACACAACAAATTCTAGGAGCAGTGGTTGAATTTTTTAAAAGCCATCTGGATAGCGAAATAGAGAGTGGTCGTGATTTATCTTCCATGCTCTCTCTTGTGCCTAACTTAGTTACTAGTGAGGATAACGAAATGCTCCTTTCTATGATTTCGGAACATGAAGTGTATGACGCAGTTAAGGGCATTCCTGAGGATTCCCGATGGATTCTCTTCATCCTTATGTATTCATGCTTGGGCTATAATTTCTAATGATCTTATTGCAACCGTCCGAGAATTTTTTGCAGGGGCTCTCTGTCCAGATGCCTTGGGTGCTTCTATCATCTCACTCATCCCAAAAAAAGATGAGGGCCATAAGTATTTGTCAGGTGCTCTACAAAATTATTGTCAAGATTATGGCCAATAGATTATCTAATGTGCTCCCAAGAATTATCTCTCAGAATCAAGGTGGTTTTGTGGTAGGACGTTTGATATCAGAAAACATTTCTTTAGCTCAAGAATTAGTCCAGCATTTGAACAAGCGCTCACGTGGAGGTAATACTATACTTAAAATTGATGTGGCTAAGGCATTTGATAGGGTGGAGTGGGACTACTTGTTGGCTGTCTTGAGAGCTTTTGGTTTTGCTAAAGGTTGGGTCTTTCTTATTCATAATGCTATTTCTTCTGCTAAATTTTTAGTAAAAATTAATGGAGAACAAGTTGGCTTCTTTGCACCTAATCGGGGTCTTCGACAAGGAGATCCTCTATCTCCGTTATTGTTCATTCTTAGTGAAGAACCTCTATCGAGAAGACTATTGAATCTGTTACAGGAAAAAAAAAAAGTCCCCTTATTAGGTTCCTGACAATTGCTCACCAGCTTCACATCTGTTATATGCAGATGATTTTCTATTGTTCACCAACGGGTCTAGGGGCTCTCTCAAGGTGTTGATGGAATTTTTGCATTCTTATGAGAAAGTTTCTGGTCAACTTATAAATAATCAGAAAAGCTCTTTTATTGTCAATGGAAAAACAGCCTTTTCTCGTCGGAGGATTATTGCATCTGTTACTAATTTTCAAGAAAACTCTCTACCCTTCAGCTACTTAGGGGCCCCGCTATTTCATGATCGCTGAACTTTCTCGTTATTTGCTCCGACATTCAACAAAGTTCGTAAAAAGGTTTCAGGCTGGAAAGGTAAACTACTTTCTTGGGGAGGTAAGCTCACCCTCCTTCGATCGGTATTTACCTCTATGCCTATATATTTAATGTCAGTGATACGCCCTCTAGATAAAGTGATTCATGAACTACAATAGATCTTTGCTAATTTTTTCTGGGGTGATTATGAAGGGAAGCATAAATATCATTGGATTTCTTGGAAGAAAATCTATTTTCCCTCTTATGAAGGGGGATTGGGTGTTCGAAGTTTATTTGATGTTTTATACTCACTCCAATGTAAAATGCTATGGAGAGTTTTGACAGGTGACTCTTTATGGGCTGCATTTATAAGGCAGAAATATTTGGCTGTAAATTTTAACATGAACTCTTACTCACCTGGACTTGGTTCATCCCCATGTTGGCGTAATTTAAGTAAATATCTTCCGTTTATTCATGACCACAGCAAGTGGATGATCGGCGAAGGAAAAATCTCATTTTGGTATGCAAACTAGACAGGTTTTGGCTCTTTATATGACCAAGGCTGGATTGTTAATGAACCAAGGTTACAGTTGAAAGATGTTTGTGCAAAGGATGCTTGGAATACTGATCTTATTCATAAGCTGGGAGGTGATAATTTGATGGCTTACATTCATACTTTAGCTATCCGCTTGAAGCAAGTGCCAGACAAACTGATTTGGTGTCCGACTCCAACAGGAGAGTTCTCTACTAATATGGCTTGGAATCTTTTACGTGAGACCAAGGACAATCTTCATCTCTTCAAATTGATTTGGAATAAATTGCTCCCGGTAAAAATTTCAATCTTCTTCTGGCGTATTTAGTTTGGTATAATACCAGTGGATAGTGTTATTAGAAGTCGTGGTGTCCCATTAGTATCTAAGTGTTACTGTTGTTCTCATACAAAAGTAGAGGACGTTGAGCACCTATTTCATTCTAGCGAAGCAGCAACTCATGTTTGGACTCATTTTGCCAACATCTTTGGAGCTCGAATTGTTTTTGCTAGTTCATGGCGTGTCATACTTATTAATTGGTTGCACCAATTTGATGGTTCTTCGCAATTTCATCAACTTGCTCTTTTGACCCCTGTGCTAATTGCTTGGGAGCTTTGGCTTGCACGCAGTGAGGCTAGGTTTAATGTAGATTTGGTCAATGGACCTAAAATTTGCTCCAAAGTGAAACACTGGTTGGTTGAATTAAATTCATTACTGCGACCATCACGTGCTACTCCCTCTCATCTTCATGCTACTCTCCATTGTCTTGGTATGGCTCCAACTCCTTTGACAACTAAGGCTCCTCTCCTTGTTCATTGGTATCGTCCCCCTTGTGATATTCTTAAACTTAACATTGATGGTGCTAGCTGTGGCAATCTTGATAGAGCTGGCTGTGGTGGGGTGCTTAGGGATTGGAAATTAAAATTTGTTTTTGGCTTTTCCCACTCTCTTAGGGTAGCCACTAACTCCATGGCGAAAACAAAGGCTTTGAAATTGGGTTTGTATTATTGCTATCTTTTGGGGGTTTCAAAGGTATGGGTTGAAACTGATTCCCAAATGGTTTGTCATTGGTTTAATGGGATGGGAAATATTTCTTGGTCTCTTCAGCAAGTTTGGGATGACATCGTTGATCTGGCAGACCTCATCGATTTAAATGTCACCCAAGTCTATAGAGAGGCAAATTCGGTTGTTGACTTTTTGGCTAAGTTGGGTACAGATGGACACTCTCAATTTTCTTACTATATTAGAGACTTCCCTAAAACTACAAAAGGTTGTTTCGTATTAGACTATAGTGGTTGTCCTTCCTTTCGTATTCGTTGATTGTATTGTCTTGAGTTTTATTATTATTGTTATTTGTAATCACGGTCTGCCTCCGCCATAAGTGCAGGCTTATTAATAAAAATTACATTTATTTTTAAGAAAAAAAGAGAGAGAGAGAGAGAAAGGGAGAGAGAATACATTTTTTTTTGGGTTAACAAATTCAAACAGTGAAAAACCCTCCTACACCCACATTATTCCACTTTCTCTTTGCCTCCAAAGTTTTTCCCCAAAATTGGCATTCCCTCTCAAACCTAATTCCTCTTCTTCAATTCTTCAATTAAGGTAGAATGATTCAATAGAAGTATATATGTATTTGAATTTCCAGCAAACAAACTTGAAGGAAGTTAAGCAAATTTTCAGAAAAACTCAGCTTGAAGAGATCCGGAAACAAGAATTCTCATATAAATTTGTATAGGTAATTTTCAATTCAGAATTTGACTTTTATTCACCTAGGCGCACGTGAGCATATTCCATGGTTAAAACTCTAATCCTCTCTCTAAGCAGCGTCGTTTAAACCCCATATTTTTCGCCCAAATTCCCGAATCTTCATTCACTTTTTAAATCTAATAAAAGGCTAAATTTCTGAAATGGAGTTTCATTGGCTACTCTCTGTTTTAATCACTTTGCCGTTTTCACTTGAATTGAACTTGGCTTTTTAAAATGGTATCTTTTGTAAGTTTGCTGAGTGGTATCTTTTGTAAGTTTGGGATATTTTAATTGATTGAAGGCCCGAGAAAATTTTAGTTCTTATTAATGTTACATATATATGCTTTCTTTAGCTTCTTATAATTGTTTATGGTTGTGAGTAAGGTTTATTTATAGCATGATGTGAATGTGTAAAATTTATAGAATCATGAATATTATCGTTACGATCATATTTCTCGTTGTTTTAATATTTTGATTATTACTATAGGCATTTTACAACCACTTCTTTCGTTGTTGAAAAGAAAGGCAACTAAATTTTAGTTGCTTCAATGATATTTTATTAAAAAAAAAAAAATTCATACAACAACAAATCAAACAGTTGTTGAAATAAAATTAATTGGTTGAATGTACGTATTGATTTTTAATGACTATTTCTTTTGTTGTTGAAATGAAATACAACTAAAATTTGGTTACTTTTATTGTATTTTAACAACAAAAATATTTGTTAAACAACCAAACAATTGGTTGTTGAAAAAAGAATTGGTTGTCAATACAAAGTTTTTACGACTAATTATTTAGTTGCTAAAATAATTCATTTAACGACCAAATGTATTTTCAATAGTTGAATACAATCGTCAACACCTCTCTGCCGACCAACTAATTTTGGTCATTGATTGTGATCAACAACCCAAAATATGCATTCTACGACCATTTGTATAGTTGTTGAGGGAGATATTTCCTATAGTGAGAGAAGATAAATAGTGCAAGTGTGTAGATTTTGATGCTTTTGAAGTTATATATGCAAGCATATATATCATGATTTGCTCATTGAAATTCGATGTGTCGTTTCACTACTCCTTGTGGTAATGGAGCATGGTTTCTTTGAGTTCATGGGTTCAAACTTGAAGATATCGACCGATGGAGAGGAATATTAGCGGGTAACCAAGAAAGATTTTATGATTTTATCTATTTAAGATTCTACCTTCTAATCGTATTCAAGAACTTTGATTAAACATTCTTTTCTTTAAGTGTTTCGTGGATTTATGGCTTGTGATGTGCACTTTACAATCCATCAAGTGTTTATGGGACTCTATAGTATATTTAGTTTTTGAGATGTTGTCATTTGTCGTAATGATATTTTTAGAAAAGAAAGTGTCGAACGTATGTTGCAAATCTTGATATTGTCGTAAAGTAGGAGGATATAGCAATGATTTTTTAATGTTATTAATAAGCTTTTTGCAACTTTTTTAAATGATACGAATAACTTTTTTATAACGTTTTTTGAGCGTTCCTAATAATATTTTTGCAACATTTTTTAAGTTATGCGAATAACATGTTCGCAATGTTTTTTAAGTGTTGCAAAATAACCTTTTCGCAACATTTTTCAGAGTTGTCAATAATTTTTTTGCAACTTTTTTAAGTGTTGCGAATAACGTTTTTGCAACATTTTTTAAGGGTTGTGAGTAACCTTTTCGTAACATTTTTCTAGTGTTACGAATAACCTTTTTGCAATGTTTTTTAAGTGTTGCATATAATCTTTTCACAATTTTTTTTCAATGTTGCCAATAACCTTTTTGCAACGTTTTGTGCATTTTGTCTATGATAACATCCTTGTTTTTTGTAATATTTTTTGACCGTTGCCATAGGTTATTTTACGTTTTTTTTATTTGGTGTTTTATTTATTTGTAAAGCGATTTATGCAAATTAACTACAAAACAATATAGAAGATAACAATATCGAACAACTCAAATAATCATTATTGATTGACTCCAAAGTGTAACAATATCCATACAAAATTCAGATCCAAAATTCTAAAGTACCTAAAAATCCAATACATTTCCCAAAAAGAAAAAGTAAAAGAAAAAGAAATACCACAAACCCTGCTATTGTGTTCTTGCAATGGTGCTCTTACATGCTGAAATGAGACAGAACTTTTATTCGTCAAAGATACAAAATCACGATAAAGTTCATATGATCAATTTGTTTAAATCCTACTCATCTAACTTCTCTGTTTTATCTTAGAAAGGAAAAAAATCGTAAATCATTCAATGGACAAGCTCTCCTCATCTTTTCCTAATTTGACTCTTAGAGTCCATAGAACTTTACCTTGCACATTCGGAATCGACTTCAACAGGCAGATGTACTCTCTTAATTTATAATTTGTGGTTAGTTAAAATTTATTTAATTTATTAGAAAGAATTATTCTATTAACTTTTATTATATTTTTCCCACTGAAGTTGTTTAGGTTTCATTCGAAAATTTTTAATATAGTTTCAGTATATTATTTTCGTATTAAAAACAAAATTTTAAAATTTTTATTTATTTATCCTATTTTTTATTTTTTAGGATTTTGGTTTTTTTGTAAATTTAATTTTTAAATAATTTTTAATTAATAGGTGGGATTGATGAAATTACACTTGTACTAAATTTATTTATTTATTATTATTGTTTTGCAACAATAATAAATGTTGCAAATCCTTGCAACAATAGACACATTTAGCAACATCTATTAAACGTTGTAAAAAATAAAACTTTTCACAACATTAAAAAAACATTGCAAAAAGTGAAACTTTTCGCAATAGCCAATAAACATTGCAAAGGCTATATATATATTAAGAGCTTCAGCAACATGCATTGAATGTTACAATGAAACTAGGTTTTAACAATATTTATTAAATGTTATGAAACTTTTCGCAACATTCAAAGAACATTACAAAAATTCAATAGCCAATAAACATTGCAAAAAGGTATATATTAAGAGTTTTAGCAACAAGTCTTGAACGTTGTTATAGAACTAGGTTTTCACAACATTTATTAAACATTGCAAAAATGAAACTTTTCGCAACATTCAAGGAACGTTACAAAAGGTAATATTGGCAACATACAATTATAACACATTGCCAAAGTTCAATTAAATTAATCAGTGGCAACATTCACTTAATAAAATGTTGCGATGGACCCTTTTAGCAACACTCAATTCACGAACATTGCCTTTTGAGTGTTGCAAAAGACCTTTTTTTGTTGTAGTGTGGGTAGTAATTGTTCTTAAAATTTGTTCATCAACGTATAGTAAATCATTGTAACTTAGTATAGTCTTTTGAAGAAGGTAGAACTTTTAAATAGATCGAAATGCGGTTCTTCATTTTTCGTCT
Source organism: Olea europaea var. sylvestris (assembly GCF_002742605.1). Classification (NCBI taxonomy): domain Eukaryota; kingdom Viridiplantae; phylum Streptophyta; class Magnoliopsida; order Lamiales; family Oleaceae; genus Olea; species Olea europaea. Next base: position 246,339 of record NW_019264840.1, read on the forward strand.
TCTGATTAATTTTAATCGACAAACCCATATATTAACTTCACTTACTTTTTCGCAAGATTATTACAAAAAAAAAAAAAACAAACAAAAACAAAAGAGTCCTGGAGCTAAAATGATTACTCAAGGTAGTTTAGAAGGTTTCCTTAATATTTGTAACAATCAAATAAATATAAAAAGAAGTTTAAAGTTGATTTCTCGAACAGTTAACAATACGCTATGTATCACATCTTTGGTTTCTGGTATTTTAATTCACAATTTTGTTGAAGGTATTAATAGCATGCCCAAAAGGAAGAATATTATTTTCAAAATTTAAAAAAAAAAAAAGTAGTTAAAATTCAGGGTCTTCACATAGGACTCTTGGTTGCCTATGCATATGTTATAAAATTTAAAAAAAGAGGGTTGTCGCATGGAATTTTTGCTTATTTTAAGGAGTGATGCCAAGATTAAGTTCCATGAAATTGTAGATAGATTTTGTTTGTACCGAAATTCTTGACAAAAATTCTTACCCCAATTAATTCTCGCTTGATATTAAGCTCCTATTTGGCCCCCATTATTTCTCATTAAATTATAATTCATTTCTTCTTTGTCTTCTTATCAACCACACATTCTTCAATAAAACAATATTATACGTAAATTCAAAAAAATTATTTCTTTTTTTTTTTTTAGCCACACATCCTCCATAAAAAAAGTATGACGCAAGTCCTTGTCATAATTTAAATCTCCAGAATGTTCGCATGAATTGGTGCTGGTATAAAATTTTCATTCCCCGGAGATTACAATGAACAAACAACCTTGGGTTATGGTTCATTTCAAAATTATAAAAGAACTAATAATGGTTAAGTGATTGTGGTTCGAAAAGAGTGGTTGGATAATAGATGGTGGCAACGTAAAATCCATATTTATTAGCAAAATATAGTTGTTAACACATAAAAATTCAGCCCAAATCGAACGGCCCAAAGAATGAAGTCCAATTGGAGGATCCCCAAATCAGATGACCCAAAGAATGAAGCCCAATCAGACAATTCAGGATGAAGGCCCAAATAGTGAGGGCCGTGAACGCGGTAACATCATCACCCCAGCTTGTAAGTTGCCCAGAATCTGAGCGAATGGAATGCCATGCAGTCGCCCAGAGCTGCTACTCTATTCTCGCCCAAGATCTTAGCAAACATGAAGTGTTATGGTTATCAAAAAGCGCAGTTATCAAAGCAGTTATTAAGCAGCCCTATCACGTTCCACGATTCAAGAAATTCAATCAAAAACGGTTGAACGACAAAACGTAATGGCAACAGTTAAAAAAGGCAGTTCCATGACAAGTTGCCCATTACGAGGAAAGTGGACAGTTATAGAATGATCAAGCAGTTTTTAGGCTGTTGATCACAAAGAGATCATCCAAGGAGTATAAAAGGAAGAAAAGACATAGAGCAAAAGGACCCCGAATCAAAAAACTCTCGAACAGAGAACATGTAATTTTAAATTTCTTAGTTTAGATTTAAACACTTCTTTCAATAACTCGTGTGCTTGCGCCCCTTGGAGGCATTCTGTTTTTACTTTCCGATTGTAAAGACATCACCAATAAAGAACACTCCTTTTTAGGACTTTGTCTCAAGAGGTTTGTCCCTTACGCAATCATCTGATCCCTTTTTAATTGTTAGCGACGAACCCGTGCGAAACGATTTGGCACACCCAGTGGGATAGTGGTGTTTGGTGTTGAAAATACAAAAGGTGAAACAATATGCCTCAGAGATCCGATAAGGAAGCAGCAAGTCAAGAAGGAGTCCAGTCTGTGATCGAGCGATATGAGGAGTAGCATGCCTCTCCACGAATAGATGGACAGAATCAGAGCAGTAACAGTCGTTACGAACCAATGACAGAGTTGAGTCCTCGAACCATACGTGCACTACTTGGAGAACTCACACAAGATGTCGTTGAACAGGTAAATCTTCGAAATATTCATAATATGGAAAGATTTACCCAAAATGGGAATGCACATTATGACAACGTGGCTAAACAACTAAACACTTTGAACGAAATAATGAATGAGTTAGTAGGCCAAATATGTCAACCGGTTATGCCTCTTGCAAATCACTTTCAAACTAGGACAATTGTGGGACATAATCCCTCAGTCCTAAATTCGAATCAAGGGAAAGAACCACTTTCTGGTCCCTCTACTTCAAACCAAGGGGGTGGTGCAGTGCCAAATCAGAACAATGGTAGTGGTACGCCTAACTTGGGGGGTAATCCAAATGTAAGAGATAATGTCCTAAACAATGGACAGAATACCCCCATGTGTTAATGAGGGCATAGATGTTCAGGCTAATGGTAATGGCCCTAATCATGGTAACTTTGTTGCCAATCAAGGACCAAACATCAGGCCTCATGCAAATCAACCGGTTAACCAACATGTAGGAATTCCATATGACCCCAACGTCATGTTGAGGAATCAGATTATGGAAATCGTACAGGATCAGATGGCTTTTGGGGTGCGTCCTGTCATTAGGCTGACTTACACAAAGCCATATCCTGATTGGGTAGACCAAGCATATCCATGGCCTAGAGGGTATGAAGTGCCAGAATTCTCACTGTTTACCGATTTAGGAGAGGTGTCTACTCTAGAACACATAGGGCGATTCATATTGCAAAGTGGTGATGTAACTGATTACCATAAAATGAGGTTTTTCCCTAATTCATTAACAGGAGTAGCTTTCTCCTAGTTCATCAACTTGCCAGCGAAATCTATTCAAACATGGCAACAATTGGAATAATTATTCCACGCTCAGTTTTATAAAATTGAGTCTGAAATCACTTTGGCTGATTTGGCGAATCTACGTCAAATGTCAAACGAATGGGCAGAAAGTTTTCTTCAAAGGTTCAAGACAGCAAGAAGCAAGTGTTTTATACCTCTGCCCGAAAAAGAATTTGTCAAAATCGCTTAAGGCTGTTTGAGCTTTGATTTAAAAAAGAAATCTCAAGACAAGGAATTTCCTGACCTTTTCCAGTTGAGTGCGAATGTGATTAGGTATGAACGACTGATAAGAGAAGAAGAGCAGATGAAAAATTCTAGTAAAGGAACTTATTACAAAGACCTAAATTTTGACGTTCATACCATCAGCGACGAGTCATACGATCAAGCCGAAATGTGTTTGGCCGAATTGGTCAAAGGAGACACGTATACTTGTCCTATAATAGCTAAGCCTAGACCATCGGGAAAAGATGAGCCCATGAAAGATGGAAACATAAAGGCTAGAACGTTCTCGTTCGATGTAACCAAAGCTGACCTTATATTTGATAAATTATATAGGGATAACCAGATAAAGTTGAGCGATAAGCATAAATTGCCAAACCCTGAACAAATTAAGGGTAAAAAATATTGTAAGTGACATAATGCATGGTCACATTTGACTAACAATTGCTTGGTTTTTCGCCATGTATTGCAGGATGCCATTGAATCAGGACGAATTACGTTCGACGATAAGAAGAAGATGGCAGTGGATGAAAATCCTTTTCCACAACCACTTGCAGTGAACATGGTAATGGCTGGTTTCAAAAACAAGTTGCCAAAATTCAAGTTGGTCATAGATGATGGAGAAGAGGACCCTGGACCACATCCCAGTGTCTTTGAACGAATTGAGGGGAAAGAGCCAAAAAAGGACGAAGACGTCCTGTGTGCAAGATGTAAAAGAGAAGTGAGTGAAAACACGGAGAAACCAGGGATATGGCAGCATCCCCATCGCCCTACTTTCTTCCCAAACACTCAGTCTGGTAGAGGGCGAGGTACATCATTCTATAAAGGACCGCCTTTTGAGAGGCAGTTCAGGCTAGTAGATAATGGGAGAACATTCAGGCCGCAGCCTCACCGGCCAAATGTATGGCATTCGTTCCAGTATAATGCAGGAAGGGCAATACCCTTCGATAAGATGACTAGAACCCAACAAAGGCGTTTCCAACGAAACTATGGACGAATGATGAGGCAGCAACAGGGAGTGCCACATCCTAAAGCGCCTAAACTACTTAAGGTGGCCAATCAAAATGTTCTCAAAGATAGTGAAGAGACCGGTACAGATGAATCAGTGAAAGAACTACCAGAAACTTCTTCTGGGAGATCAAAGTTTAAGCGAAACAGAAGGGATGGAGAAAATCCAGATCAGCCCCTTACTATCCAGTTCGGTACGTTACTTCCTGTCGTGGCTAATAATTACTTACTGGCCAATGAATTCAAGAATAAAGAAAAAGAAGAAGAAGAAAGGGAGGAGTATCGCACATTACTCTGTTGAAGCAACTACATCGAGAGGGAGTTCGCGAAGTAGACTTGTTGGGAGAACCATCTGGGCGTCCTTTCGATTTCTACGTACTGTACGGGATGCCCAAAAGGAAAAAGAGAGTGTCTCGCTCTGAAAAGTATGGATCACCTTCAAAAATAATGCCCCCTCCCATAGGTTGGGTAACTGATGAGGAAGCATTAGAAAACAATAAGGAGGAAATTCAGGAGACAGAGGCTCAGCACGATAACTTATCACAAGGGGATAATTCGACAGAAAACAAGCAAGAAGTAGAAATAGAGGCTATCGAAAAGGTTATTTTTAAACGGCCAGCCATGAAATTGACTAAATACTTAAGGCCATTGTACGTTAAAGCTCTAGTTAACGGCATCCCTGTGGCAAAAGTGCTTGTCGATAATGGAGCAGCTATAAACACCATTCCATCTAGGATGATGAGGAAATTTGCAAAGGCAGAGGGTGACATGATTCCAACAGAAGTCATCCTTACGAGTTTCAATCGAGGAGCAACTTCAGCTAAAGGAGTTATGTCATTGGACATAACTATAGGGACAACTACTAGGACCATAGTCTTCTTTGTAATAGATGGTCCTACTAGTTACAATGTGTTACTAGGAAGAGATTGGATACACGAAAGTCGCTGTATACCCTCATCGCTCCATCAATGCCTAATTTTTTGGAATAACAAGGGCTAAGCAGAGGTGGTACAGGCCGATCATAGGCCTTTTGTCACAGAAGCAAACTCAGTGGAAAAGTTCATGTACGAAGGAAACTATGGACCTGTCAGGATAGTATAAGATGGGGAAGAAACCCAAGTTGTAGCGCAAAGCGAATAGTCATTTTCAGTGGACGCACTCACTGAAATGTTCAGACCGATGAGGCCAAATATAGTAGCCCTAGAAGAGCCAGTAATTGGCAAAAGAATAATTAAGGAGTCTTGAATGAGTTCTAAGCAACAAGAGCAAACGGCCGATATTCAAGCCTTCAAAGCCAAATTAATGGCTTTCAATAAGGAATGCAATGACAAGACGAAAGAAGAGACAGCCCTGAAAGCGCTGAAAGACAAATTAGCAGCATTCGAGTTAGAACAAAGCATTGGCCGAGAAGTCAACAAGGTGGACTGTTTAGAAGAAGAAGTACTTACAAGGGAACTGGACGAAGAAGTGATGCGGATCATCAAACCTGGATACGCTCAAGCACAAGACCCTCTGGTCAAAGTAAATATTGGCAATGAAGGAGAAGATCGTCCAACATTCATCAGCCCGATGCTCGATCAAGATGTTAGTGATAAATTAAATGCTTTGCTAAAGGAGTATAAAGATTGTTTTGCTTGGGAATATGAACAAATGCCTGGTTTAGATAGAGACTTGGTAGAACATAGGTTACCAACTAAGCCTAATTTTAAACCTCATAGGCAGCCTCCTGGACGTTTTGCTCCTGATATACTCCCTGAGATTAAGAAAGAGATAGAGCGATTATTGAAAGCAGGCTTTATTAGAACAGCCAGATATGTTGAATGGTTGTCCAATATCGTGCCAGTATTAAAAAAGAATGGTAAACTAAGGGTGTGCATAGACTTTAGGAATTTAAACATAGCTACACCCAAAGATGAGTATCCAATGCCCACGGTGGATTCTTTAGTAGACTCAACTGCCGGACATGTCATGTATTCTTTCATGGACGGGTATTCAGGATACAATCAAATTTATATAGCTGAAGAAGACATACACAAAACTGCCTTTAGATGCCCTGGGTCTCTAGGATGTTTTGAATGGGTGGTCATGCCTTTCGGCCTAAAAAATGCA
>NW_019264840.1:253156-253547 GCF_002742605.1 Olea europaea var. sylvestris
GAGTAGGAGTAGTATTGATTAATCCTTTAGGGATTTGCTACAAGTTCGCGTTCACTTTAGACAGGATGTGCACCAACAATCAGGCCGAATATGAAGCCTTAATCGTAGGCCTAGAACTAATGATAGAAATGGGAGTAAAAAATGTGATCGTTACGGGCGATTCTCAATTGGTAATTCACCAATTGATTGGTGATTTTAAATGCCAAAATGATTCCATCATGGGTCAATATGAAATCGCCCAAGAGTTATTAGAAAAATTCGACCAAGTAGAACTTCAATGCGTTAATAGGATGTACAATGACGTGGCAAATGAGTTGGCCCAGATGGCCTCAGGGTACTCAAAGGTTTTAAATTGGAAGTCTACTTGTGAATATGGAACAATATTGCCCGT
>NW_019264840.1:253733-260693 GCF_002742605.1 Olea europaea var. sylvestris
AAGAAACGCTCTGATGGTGTATTGCTAAAGTGTGTAAGTTTGCAAGAAGCCAGGACGATCATGGCTGAGGTGCACGAAGGGATATGTGGAGCTCATCAAGCTGGCCAAAGGATGAGATGGTTAATTATTAGGAGTGGATATTTTTGGCCAAAGATGGGAGAATTATGCGTTCAGTATACAAAGAGTTGTTTAGCATGCCAAAATTATGGTCCAATACAAAGGGCGCCAGAACGAGAGATGACACCTATTATTAAACATTGGTCGTTCAAGGGTTGGGCGATAGACCTGATAGGGAAGATTTATCCCCCATCATCCAAGCAACATACTTTTGTTATAATTGCAACCCACTATTTCACCAAATGGGTAGAGGCGGCACCTTTGAAAGAGATCACCCAAAAGAATGTCATAGAGTTTATCCGTGATCACATCATTTATAGGTTTGGAATTCCACAAACATTGATGGTAGATCACGGAACATCTTTGAATGGGGATCGAGTGAACAAATTTTTGAGCGAGTTTGGGATTAAATTAGTAAACTCCACACCATATTACGCTCAATCCAACAGACAAGCAAAATCTTCTAATAAGATTCTAAAAAATATAATCAGAAAGATGATAGATGAAAATGCCAGAAATTGGCACGAATGTCTGAATAAGGCCTTGTGGGCTTATAGAACATCACCTCGGTCAAGTACCAAAATTACTCCTTTCCAACTTACTTATGGACAGGAGGTTGTTTTGACTATGAAAATTAAAGTGCAATCGATTAGAGTGTGCTTGCAACATAAGTTAAATGATGATGAGTATACCGAATCACTAGTTCAAAATTTATTGGGGTTGGACGAATTAAAGTTGGACGTCTTAGATAGATTGCAAGTTCAAAAATAGAGAATGGCTAAGTTTTATAATAAAAAAGTCATAGTCAAGTCGTTCAGTCTGGGCGAATTAGTTTGGAAGATGATATTCCCTTTGGATAGCAAGGATCCAAAGTACGGGAAGTGGTCGCCCAATTGGGAAGGATTATACAAAGTAAACAGTGTGTTGCCCAATGGAGCATATCATTTGGAAGATTTAGATGGCACCAAGCACGTGAGATTCATCAACGGCAAATATTTGAAAAAATATGTTCCTTTTTTATGGGAAAGCGAACAGATAAAAGTGTAATCAAAACATGTTGAACGATTAGGGATAAAAAGGTCAGAGCGAAATACGTTCAAATAAATTCCTTTATTAGCAGACGTTCATTACAAAGTTGTAAGATACAAATAATAGATGCTCTACAAGCTACAATTAAAAATAAGCTAATTTTTCGGTCGATCGCTGAGTAAGAGGGTGGACTGGCCTAGCACCGCCTTCCTAAATGCATCGCTGCAATGGCGGGCATGAGAAGCACTCTCAGCAAGCAAGGTGGCATGCAAGCATCCTAAAAATTTCCTTCCATCATCGAACCCCTTGTAAAGAACAAAGAGACGATAGGAAGAACTTTGATGGAAAAAACTTCGCCGTTGGCCAAAAAATATTTCCTGTATCTCCCATATCAAAGGTGACATCAAGACAAGTAGTAAAATGGGCGGACCAAACAATCCATTTTTACAGACGAAGGTTTTGGATTGATTGTCAGAATGCCAAAAAATGACAGCAAATTGGTTTCGAAGAAGAAAATGAAAATGAAGATAGAAGATGGAAAGTGCGAAGCATATGTGCATTTATAGGGGGGTGGAGATGAAGAGAAAGAATATGAGCAGCCACATTGTGCCTAGTAAATGGAATTAAGTAGCCCAAAGTCTTGGGAAAAGAGGTGGAAATATCAAGAGAAAATGTGCAAAATTTGAATGCTTGAAGGATTGGCGATTAAAAGACAAACGTCAAATAAATGCACAAGAAGTTAACATAAATGTTCATTAATTATGTACAAGGTTACAAAGGGAAAGTCAAATGCGAAATTACAAAAAGAAAAGTTAAGGCATTATATATCTTAATTACAATCCGCCCCATACCGAACGAAATCTTTCCCTAAGTTTTCCCCAGTCCTCGTTTTGCCAAGAGGAAGTGATGTTCAATTCGGCCACAACGTCATCATCAACTTCCAACTTCTTGTACTGCTCGACCAAAGACTTAGTTCGTTCAATTTCTTAGGAGGGTTTTTTTTTTAGCAGCCATTCTTGCCTTGCAGTCGTCCATTTTGGCTTGAAATTTCTTCATCTGAGCAGCCAAACTAGCCATCAAAGAGTCTTCAATCATGACTTCGGAAGAGATTTCTTTCAACTCGTCCTCAGCTTTGTTGATCTCCTGACGCAAAGACTCTTTTTCAGATACGGCGCGAAGATATTGAGTACTTTTGGCCTTCAGTTCAACATTCTTGGCCAGCAAGGAGAGGACCTCGGAATGGATAACTTTCAACGTCGCTTTAAAATCAGCAGAAAGATTGAGCGACGGAAGTGTCAGTGCTTGCTTCAACTTCGCATTCAAATGCTCGCGCTTATCCTTATGTCTGGCAGCACTAGCCTTACCAATGTCCATATTCATGAAGGACATGTACTCAAATATCGACTGCTTGAGGAGCTTCATATCTTCCTCTAAAGAAGTAGCAGGACGACCAGATGGAGTAGGGCGAGATGTCTTGACTTGCCCCCAGGAAGCGAACAAGTCTTGGATGGAACGCACAATCTTATTAGCATCCTGCAAAGAAAATTGCCAATACTGAAAATTCTCACTACAACGAACAAGATGAAAATAAAAGTGAAGCAAAGATTACCTCATCAATAATCTTGAAAGATGGAATATCCTCAGCCAAGTCTGCCACCTGTGGCTCCACTATTCGCGAGGACTTCCCCTTGTCTGAGTGAGAAGATGTTGCCACAACGGGCAGACTCATAGGAGCATTTGCAGAACTCAAAAGCAACAAATCAGAAACCAATAGCACAAGCAAAGATAAAGCATCAAAAAACTGAATTACCTTCTACTTCGATGTTTGGGGGGGTTGACGCCCTGGGAAGAAGGTGGCTCATCCATTGGTTGTGATGAGGATTCTGGGACAGAAGATGTCTCTTTAAGCGTAGTCCCTTTATCCGCTGGTTTGGATGAAGCAGCCTCAGCGGAGGATGATGGAGCAGGAGCTGCCGATACCATAGCCTTTAAAGGAGAGACTGAACTTTTGTGAGAAGTCCAAATAAATCATCAGCACACAAAAAAGTTTCAAGTATGGAAAAGTATGCTTGTGAGTAAACCAATTTAATTACCTTCCTCCTGATGATAAGAGGGGTATCATCATCATCATCAACATCATCCTCCAGAATGAGAGATGCTGAGGCTGGCCGTTTGCAGCTCTGGACACTTTTGGCTGCAGTAGGCTTGGCAAGGAAAGAAGAAGATGGACGAGTAGACTGTTTAGCACGACGAAGAGGAGAAGGACTCCGGATGGACAAAGGAGTGACTAAAACAGGAGGAGGGGAAGAAATGCTCGGCTGGTCCAGTGAATGAAAGGCACGATTAGCATCAGTCGCAAACAATCTGCGCTTCACTGACGGCCAGAGCTGTTCAAAAAGGGGATGGATGGCACGGCTAGAACAGGAGGAGGCTAATGAAAAATGGCTCATCAAAAGAAGATTGCGAGCATTTATGACCTCTGCCTCCGCCTTATTAATGATATGGAAGCGGCCTATCAAGTTCCTTGAATAGCAAGGAGGAACAGGCCAGGTTTGGCCGAAATCAAGTTGGCGAGCAAAAAATTGGGGAGTATATATTTCTACCCCAGCCTTGGCATTGGTCCCAGTCAAAATATCATGAACTAACTCCCTCCCAATTAAAAACTGGATCCAAATGAGCAGAGAGGTGCTCATGCTGTCTATAGTGGAGGGAGGATGCACATAGTCTGGAGTCAAAAAGGGAGGAAAAGGAAAGAAGGAAGGGATTGAATCCAAAGAATAAAAGAATGAAAAATGTCCCTTCTAGACATATTTACAGGAGTTAGGGGCTCAATGGCTAGCCCATAGCAGCTAGCAGAAGGACGAGAAATTGATGGAGCACTAAGCAATGGAAAATAGGATCTCAACCACATTTGAGTGAACCAAAGAGGTCCACTGCCAGTGGGAGATGCATCATTCTTCAATTGAGTTTGAAGAGAAGCCATGCCTCTATAGAGGGCAGCCAAAAAGAAAGAACATAAATTCAGAGGCCTGCCACGCGCCAATTCATGCGCTATGGGTAAATAGCTCAGGGAGGGCTTTATGCTTGGTACACACAAAACATATTTACAAAGCCAAACCAGAAGAAAGGCCACTCGCTCAGTATGGGAAGGCTCAGCGCTCGAATGGTTATGAAAGATTTGCAGGCTTGAATAAGACTCAGTAAGGTTTTTACCAAGCTTTGGGGTGCCACCAGAAACCAAGATATCAGGAAAAATGGTATCGCCCAAAGATGGCAGATTCACTAGGGCCCCAACATCCCTTAAAGTAATAGACATGGGGCCAAGAGGGAAAACAAAGGTATTATATTCAGAAGACCAAAAACTTAAAGCGATCGAAAAAAGTGTTGAATCAAAAGCGGGGGGTTGAAGAGAGATTTCTAACAAATTAGAAATTCTAGTATTATCAAAAAGTGCCTTAGTAGGACCATGGTCCATAAGGCGAGCATGCCACCTACGGAAAACTACGTCGGATTTGGGCCAAGTGCGAATACCTCTTTCGCGAAGTAGCCCCAACGGCAGATAGTTTAGAAATGGAGGGCCTTGAGTACAAGGAAACAGCTAGCCCACTGCCACTTGTTTGACTGCCTCTGCATTGTTGAAGAAAGGACCTAGGTAGAACTCATTGAGTTCGACATTGGCAGGTGCGAGAAAGTTCGGAGTTATGTATGGATGATTAACGAGTTTCTGAAAGTCTTCAAAACTAAAGGAGTCGCCAGATTGATATTGTAAAGTAGCCATTAGGGACGAAATGGGGTTTTTCAGAGTTACGTAGCAGGGAAGCAAAGAGATGAATAGTAAAAATGTGAGAGAGAAGTCGAAAAAGTGAGGCGTGATTTAATGGTGCAGTGAAATGACGTATTTGGGGGTTATAAGGGTTTGCAAAACGTCGCACCTTTTCAAAGCTATGGAAGAAAACAATGATTGAAATTCTTGGGAATTTCGAATGTTGCTGGAAACACAAAAGTGAATATGGCAAAATTTAATAATTGGTATTAATTCTGCCAAATTGGGGGATAATTGTTGACACACAAAAATTCAGCCCCAATCGAACGGCTCAAGGAATGAAGCCCAATTGGAGGATCCCCAAATTAGATGACCCAAAGAATGAAGCCCAATCAGACAATTCAGGATGAAGGCCCAAATAGGGAGGCCCGTGAACGTGGTAACACCATCGTCCAAGCTTGCAAGTAGCCCAGGATCTGAGCGAATGGAATGCCATGCAGTCACCCAGAGCTGCTACTCTATTCTCGCCCAAACCTTCAAGTCGCCCAAGGTCTTAGCAAACATGAAGTGTTATGGTTATCAAGAAGCGCAGTTATCAAAGTAGTTATTAAGCAGCCCTATCACGTTCCACGATTCAAGAAATTCAATCGAAAATGGTTGAACGACAAAGAGTAATGGCAGCAGTTAAAAAAGGCAGTTCCATGACAAGTTGGCCATTACGAGGAAAGTGGGCAGTTATAAAACGATCAAGCAATTTTTAGGCGGTTGATCACAAAGAGATCATTCAGAGAGTATAAAAGGAAGAAAAGACAGAGCAAAAGGACCCCGAATCAAAAAACTCTCGAACAGAGAACATGTAATTTTAAATTTCTTAGTTTAGATTTAAACACTTCTTTCAGTAACTCGTGTGCTTGCACCCCTTGGAGGCATTCTGTTTTTACTTTCCGATTGTAAAGACATCGCCAATAAAGAACACTCTTTTTTGGGACTTTGTCTCAAGAGGTTTGTCCCTTACACAATCATCTGATCCCTTTTTAATTGTTAGCGACGAACCTGCGCGAAACAATAGTTGTCATATTAACGTTGAATTTTGTTCCACGGTTAAAGCTCTTAAATATTTATAAAAATATGTTTCATAAAGGCCATAGCATTAATTCGGATGTAAATCTCAATGAAATAAAAATGTTTCAAAATGAGAAAAGAGTTTCTCCACCCGAAGCTATGTGGAGGATTTATGCATTTCCAATAAATCTTATTTATCCAGTGGTTATTTTGCATCAGTTACACCTTCAAGATCAACATTCTGTATATTACAAAGAAAGTATGAATTTAAACCCAAGTTCTGGATATAGAATTTTTTCATAGAACCATGTTGACAGAGTATTAGCGCTTGAATATTTCTAACGAGAAGGCCTGTAAGTTATTAAACATAGGATTTTCAGCGCAATTTGTATGGGACAAAAATTTGAAATGATGGACTGAAAGAAAAAGAGTTGTAGAATAGTTATGGTAAGTGTGCTAGAAGAAGAAAGATATTTAAGATTGCTATCGAATCATATTAAAGGGGCCAAGTCATTTGAAGCTTTGAAAGTCATAAATTGTATTAGTGTCCCATTGCTTCTGAGAGGTTGCACTGTTTCATGTTTTACTTAACAGTGATGCTCATTGTGAATTGTATTGACAAGAAGCGCTTATCAGATGCCTAGTACATTGCACAGGTTGTTTGGAATTGTGTTGACTATGTATGATCCTCATTATCCAAAGAAGATGTGGAATACATTTAAAGATGAGACACTCCTATCTTCTTTAGCCTAATACATTTAAAGATGAGACACTCCTATCTTCTTTAGCCTCTCTCTATTTAATGATAATGATAAAGCTTAAGGACAGCTCCGTACTTATAAGATAAATTACAGAAAAATTCAATTATACAAGGACTCTAATTCCTTATTAGAATTTTACAAGAATACAAATTTTAAAATAGTCCCTACATTAAATATTGGTCCGGGGCCTCGCCCCCCCCCCCCCAAAAATTCCCCCCCCCCCTTCGG
>NW_019264840.1:260831-267520 GCF_002742605.1 Olea europaea var. sylvestris
AAAGTATCAAGTTGCAAAGGCTATTGATGATGAATTAAGGATAGTCATATTTGAGGCAGATATATTCTCTGCATGTCAGTTAAATGCAGAACAAAACTGAATATGATGCAATATTTAACAAAGTGTATGATAAAGTTGGTGGCTTTTTTATAGATGTTCCTGGTGGAACAAGAAAGAGTTTATAATATAGTACATTGCTCACCACTTTGAGCTCACAGTATGATTGCATTGTCAATAGCTTCTTTTGGAGTGGCAGCTGGATTAACCTGGGGTAGAGATGCTTGTCTTCAATTTAAAATTCCTCTTAAAGGGCCCCCCGAGGCACATCCCAACTGGCAAAGGACAGAATTCTTCAAGGCGGGCAATTCAGAGGTCGTGGGTTCGATTCTTGGGACTCTTGGAAGGCAAGGCTTTCTCCTGGAAGGCATGATATTTCCTGGAAGGCAGGAGTTCCTTGTAAGGTAAGGCGCATATATGGGTTTGACTCGCTCGGCACTTTGGCAGTTCAGTTGGGGGGACTCTTGGACCCTGACCAGTTTGGGGCACAACCCGCGATTTACCTGGTCTGCATGAAGAGGGGCTGGATCGTAGATCTCAGGATTAGTCGCTGTAAGGTGGACACCTAGGTATCAAAAAAAAAAAAAAAGAAATTCCTCTTAAAGGGCTTAATGAGAGTGTGTTAAATTAGCAAGTGGTCATCCTTGGGAGAACTTTTTTACTGAATACGGATAATAATTTGGGATGAGGAACCAATGGTGAATATATATGTTATTAAATGTTTGGATAAAATGTTATAGGATGTTACAGAATGTGATTTGTCATTTTGGAAGATTGATTCAAAAGGCACTGAAGATAATTCAAAGAGGAAAAAAAAATGAAGATGTGATGAATGTGAGCTTTGTGAACTCACCAGGGGATAGGAATTACCCCTCTTGTGCAGCGCGCTATTGTAGTTTAGGAAAGATTATGGAGGAAATCCCCCTTGTGCAACCACGAAAACAATGTGGTGGTTTTGCGAATGTACCATGAGGATATTTCTTAAGGTTTCACGAGACTAGGAAGAAATCTCCCTCCTTGTGCATTTGCCAAACCACTGTTGGGGTGGTTTCGTGAAAACCAGCGGGATTTCTCCTCCCTTGTGCAGTCGCAAAATCAGTGATTTTTCCGATTGTAAGGATGGATGGGTGGCGGCAATTAGCAGGGTGGGGTAAGTTAGGATAGGTTAATGGTGGTGGTGGAGGAGTAGGAGGAGGAGACAGTGGCTCTGATGGTTAGGGATGGGAGTAGGTTGAGAGATTAAACATTCTCATTTTAATATTTTTGCTTTCTATTTTTAATCTTTTCTAATTTTTTCCTCTTTTTTAATCATTTTAGTTATTTAAAATATGATAATATGTGGAAAGATCATTTTGCCCTTCTTTAAATTAACCAATTTTTTTGTCACTGACGGACTTTTGGGTCAATTGACATATTTTGGATGGAAACCTTTCTTGAGGACCTCGTGCTTTATATTAATTTAATGGTTTGGGACTTCGGCGGAAAAATTGAAAGGTTTGGAAACACATAACATTCTTTTGAAAGGTTTGGGCCTCTGGTGCAATTTTCCCTATTA
This sequence comes from Olea europaea var. sylvestris, assembly GCF_002742605.1. Taxonomy (NCBI): domain Eukaryota; kingdom Viridiplantae; phylum Streptophyta; class Magnoliopsida; order Lamiales; family Oleaceae; genus Olea; species Olea europaea. The sequence goes on from NW_019264840.1 coordinate 262,444, forward strand.
ATTCTTGAACGTAATCACATATATGCATCTAAAGAATTCGAGTGGGGTGTTTTTAAAACAAATTTGTGTCATACAGCGTGTCTCGATAGAAAAAGAAAGAGTGATGATTAGCACGATGAAAGAAATAAGATCTGAATGTATCTGTAAGGCTGTTCACATAGGCATATAGCCTTGTTCATGCTCATTCAAGCATAAATGAATTTTTCTATACTTGGGTTAAAGTCTAATTACACAGTTTTAACTATATGGATTGAGAACCATCATTCTCCTTAGTCCTTTCATAAGGTTGAGGACCAACTTGCTTGTTTCTAAGTGTTGCGGCTCAACTTGCTATTCAAGCATTAAATTGAGGATCAATGCTTCAATTTCTTTAATTTCGATTCAAATGATATTGTTAAACAAAAGGTTACGTTGGTTCCAAAATAAATAATTTTTAATGAAAGAGTTCATCATTATGGTCATAAGATGAATTTCTTACTGTTGATTAATTTTTTGTTATCTTTAGGATACTTTATCAAGTATGATCTTTTTTTCTCCAAATCTTAATACGAATATGTTGATAGTGGTGGTGCATGAATGAAAGAGGCGTGATTCAGGGCTGATAGACAGTGGTGAAGAAGACCAGAACTCCAGGGGACCTGATGGTAGACAGCGGAAGGCAGAATGGCCTGGCTGGGAATGGGCTGAAACTAAATACAGAAGCAGGGGCGAGGGACAATAAGTTGGGGGTTGGGGCAGTGGTAAGGGACCATGGAGGTGTTTTGGTTGCGGCTTGGCGTGGATCGATGCGAATTTTTCGGTGGCTGAAGCACAGTTGTTGGCGATGAGGCAGGACTTCATTTTTTCAACAGCAGAGAGTGACGCCCAGCAGATAGTACACGGCGTGCTACATGATATTGTATATTAATGAGATAGTTTGGATGTGGTACTTGTTGCTTTATTCCGAGGATATTGTACCCCATTATCTTGTCACACATGCGATTTTGTCCCCAGATGGCTCACTCTGAGTTGATTGCATTTGAACTTTATTGGCGTTGTTGTTGGAAAAAATGGTTAATGGGTCAACTTTGAGTCCAAATTTCAGTGGAACCTACCTTTTAATTAATTCGAGACCTAGCATATTCACGTTCTACTCCGCGAGATGATTAACGTGATATATTTATTTATCGAAAACCATTTAAAATTGAATGAAATATTAAGTATTAAAGTAACCCACATAAACTAAGAATTATGGAAGAATTTGATTTTCCAAACACTTATCCCACATAGAAAAGTTAGGAAGCTTTGGTGTGATTTATAAGGTGGAAGTTTAGAATTGGGTTTGGGCCCCAAGGGGTACCAATAGTCTTTGAAAGGGGGAAGACCTATATCGTATTGGGTTCGATCATAAACCCACACGCGCGCGTCGCCGTCGCCGTCCGTCCGATCGGACACGGGCACGTGCTCATTCGGTGCGGGTATGGGTGGACCTTTACACTATTTTAACTTTTTGGACAAAATTTATTTAAAATTTTGGGTCAAATTGTAAATAATCAAATTTTTGGGTACAATATGAAATTTAAATTTTGGCTTATTCCAGGTGTTCTGTTTTCTTTTAACAGTCGACTGTTTCGACTGTTTACCGACCAAACAGTGGACTAGTAGCCGACTGTTAACCGACTTAACAGACACGACTTTTAAGAACAGCATGTCTGTTCGGATTTTTGAGGCTTGTCTGAAAGGTGATGACTGTTCGAATGGCCACGAACAAGTCTATAAATAGCCAGCCTTTCTACCAGAAAATTCACACCATTTTCATTGCAAACTTTCTGTGCTTTGAATCTCATTTCCCTCTCTCTCGTTCTAATATTGTCTCGAAGTAAAACATATTTCGTTGAGTTCGTTGGAACTCCTGCAGATTGCAATGCTGCTTCCATAGGAGACGAAAATTCGTTCTATCCTGGGAAACGATTGCTGGACGCCTTTAGCACCATTGAAGGCAGCAAATTCATTTTAAGAAAACATCGTAAAGTCGGTGGGCTCGAATTACAATTTTGGATCCTGTTGATCAATTATTACATTCAGGTGATTCTGTCGGATTGTTTTCGAAGGAGTAACTTCAAACTCCAGAAACAACAATCTTAAAACGAATTTTGTTTCTATAATTATTTTGTTTCTGTTTCTACTCCTTCTTACCGTTGATCTTCTGATTGTGTTTCAGAAATGGCAACTTCTGGTACCACACTCCCGAATACGATCGGGGAAAAATCAGAAAAGTTTAATGGGTCAGATTTCAAGTGTTGGCAACAAAAAATGCTTTTTTATCTGACGACATTAAATATGGCTAAATTTCTCAAAGAAAACGCGCCTTCATATACCGAGCAAGACAGTGATGCTGAAAAATTGGCTGCGGTTGATGCGTGGAAGCATTCTAATTTCTTATGCAGAAATTATGTACTTAATGGACTGGATAACACATTATATAATGTGTACTGCAATGCTAAGTCTGCAAAAGAACTGTGGGAATCTTTGGACACAAAATACAAAACCGAAGATGCCGGCACGAAGAAATTCATTGTCGGTCGTTTTTTGGATTATAAAATGGTTGACAACAAGATTGTCATATCCCAAGTTCAAGAACTTCAGATCATACTTAGCAACATCCATGCCGAAGGAATGAAACTAAGTGAATCATTCCAAGTCGCTGCACTAATTGAGAAATTACCACCTTCATGGAAGGATTTCAAGAATTACCTAAAGCACAAGCGGAAGGAAATGAAACTTGAAGATATCATTGTCCGATTGAGAATAGAAGAAGACAATCGCAAAATTGAAAAAAGGAATGGTGCATCTAATTCGATGGAATCAAAAGCCAACATTGTAGAAGGAGGCTTCAAGACAAGCAAAAAGAGGAAGCATAATGGGGAAGGACAAATTGGTTCTTCAAAAACTGCTAAAAAGTTTAAAGGCAACTGTTACAATTGTGGCAAGGCAGGATATCGATCCAAAGATTGTCGAAAGCCAAAAAATGTGAAGGGAAAAACTAACCAGGCCAATGTAACAGAACATAAAAACCTCACTGATAAGGTACAATACATGAATCTTTCTGCGGTCATCTCTGAATGCAACTTAATTGGAAACACTAAGGAGTGGTGGGTAGACACTGGAGCTACTCGTCACATATGCTCAAACCGCGAGATGTTCTCTACCTACAAAGCAATGGATCATGATGAACATCTCTACATGGGAAACTCATCATCTTCCAAGGTAGAAGGACATGGGAAGATAGTGCTGAAAATGACAAGTGGAAAAGAGCTCACTCTGAATGATGTTCTTCATGTGCCCGACATTAGGAAAAACTTGGTATCTGGTTCTCTACTAAGTAAGAACGGGTTTAAGCTAGTATTTGTCTCGGACAAATTTGTACTCTCAAAGAATGAAATGTTTGTAGGAAAAGGCTACCTGAATGAGGGGCTGTTTAAATTGAATGTAATGACTGTTGTACCTCCAATTATGAATAAGAATACCTCTTCTTCTTACTTGCTTGAGTCATTTAACGTTTGGCACGAACGATTAGGACATACAAGTTATAACACTTTGCGTAGACTAATCAAATTAGATTTATTACCAAAGTGTGATTTAGATCCTAATCACAAATGCGATATATGTGTAGAAGTCAAAATGTCACGTCTACCCTTTCGTTCTGTTGAAAGAAGTACCGAACCCCTAGATTTAATTCACACCGACATATGTGATTTAAAATTTGTTCAAGCTAGAGGAGGTAATAAGTACTTTATCACTTTTATCGATGATTGTACTCGATATTCCTGTGTGTATTTGCTCAAAAGTAAAGACGAAGCAATTGAAGTGTTTAAACACTACAAGTTAGAAGTTGAAAATCAATTTAGCAAAAAGATTAAGGCCATAAGAAGTGATAGAGGTGGTGAATATGATTCACCATTTGAGAAATTCTGTTCGGAACACGGAATTATTCATCAAACTACCGCGCCTTATTATCCTCAATCTAATGGTATTGCCGAACGCAAGAATAGAACATTGAAGGAGATGATGAATGCTATGTTAATAAGTTCTGGATTACCGCAGAACTTGTGGGGGGAAGCCTTGCTCGCAGAACTTGTGGGGGGAAGCATTGCTTTCTGCCAACTATATACTTAACAAACTACCACATCAAAAAACGCAAAAGATACCTTATGAAGTATGGAAAGGTCACAAACCTAATTATAAATACTTGAAGGTATGGGGATGTTTGGCTAAGGTAGTAGTTCCTAAACCTAAAAGGGTTAAGATAGGACCTAAAACCATTGATTGTGTATTCATTGGTTATGCCTACCATAGTAATGCGTACAGATTTATGGTATATAAGTCTGAAATACCTGATATGCATGTTAATACAATTATTGAATCAAGGGACGCTACATTTTTCGAAAATACTTTTCCTTATAACATGCAAGGTGAATCAAATTCACAAAAGAGATCTCGTGAAAACGAAGAAACTATAGATCAAGAATCTATAAATAAACAACCTAGACGAAGCAAGAGGGCTAGGACGTCAACCTCCTTTGGGCCTGATTTTCTAACATATTTGTTAAAAAATGAACCTCAAAGTTTTAAAGAGGCTATGTCATCAACCGAAGCTTCATATTGGAAAGAAGCTGTTCATAGTGAAATTGAATCCATACTACAAAATCATACTTGGGAATTAGTAGACCTCCCTCCCGGAAATAAGCCTTTGGGATGTAAATGGATTTTCAAAAGGAAAATGAAAGCAGATGGATCAATTGACAAATATAAAGCAAGACTTGTCGCTAAAGGCTATAAGCAAAAAGAAGGTCTTGATTATTTCGATACCTATTCTCCTGTGACAAGAATCACATCCATACGTATGCTTATTGCAATAGCAGCATTGAATGGTTTGGATATACATCAAATGGATGTTAAAACGGCATTTTTGAATGGGAAATTGGATGAAGAAATTTATATGGAGCAACTTAAAAGATTTGTGGCCTCAGGACAAGAAAAGAAAGTGTGTCGACTTGTTAAATCATTATATGGATTAAAGCAAGCTCCTAAGAAATGG
>NW_019264840.1:267568-291686 GCF_002742605.1 Olea europaea var. sylvestris
TATGTCTTTATACTTGGAGGTGCTGCAATATCATGGAAATCTTCAAAATAGACATGTATAGCTAGATCAACAATGGAATCTAAATTTATTGCATTAGACAAAGTCGGAGAAGAAGCCGAATGGCTACGAAACTTTCTAGAAGATATTCCATGTTGGATAAAACCTGTGCCNCACCATAATTCAAACTACAAAAAGGACGCTAACAAGTAAATTTGAAATGAAGGATTTAGGTGTGGCCGATGTTATATTAAGAATTAAAATTTCTAGAACATTTGATGGTCTCATATTGTCTCAATCACACTACATTGAGAAGATTCTTGATAAATTCAAGAAATATAATCTTATTCCTATGAAAACACCTATGGATGTTAGTATGCATCTTGTTTCCAATACTGGTGATAGTAAGTCTCAATTGGAATACTCTCGTATCATTGGCAGTTTAATGTATGTCATGAATTGCACTCGACCTGATATTGCCTATTCAATTAGTAGGCTAAGTCGATATACAAGTAATCCAAGCACTGATTATTGGAAGGCTATTGTTAGAGTTTTAGGGTATTTAAAACATACCCAAAATTTTGGATTGCACTATTCGAGATATCCAGCAGTACTTGAAGGATACTGTGATGCAAATTGGATATCAGTTACTAAATACTCCAAATCAACAAGTGGATATGTCTTTATACTTGGAGGTGCTGCAATATCATGGAAATCTTCAAAATAGACATGTATAGCTAGATCAACAATGGAATCTAAATTCATTGCATTAGACAAAGCCGGAGAAGAAGCCGAATGGCTACGAAACTTTCTAGAAGATATTCCATGTTGGATAAAACCTGTGCCTGCTATATGTATCCATTGCGATAGTCAATCAGCAATTGGTAGGGCATAAAATGCAATGTACAGCGGTAAATCTCAACATATACGTTGTAGACACAATACTGTTAAACAATTGCTCTCTACAGGCATTATCTCTATAGAGTGTGTGAAATCAAAAGAGAATATTGCAGATCCGCTAACTAAAAGTTTAACAAGAGAGCAAGTCGAAAGTTCATCGAAGGGGATGGGATTAAAACTAATAAAATAATCAAAAGTTTCCATGGTGGCAACCCAACCTAGTTGACTGGAGAACCCAAGATTTAGGTTCAATGGGACAACCGAACTGTGAAAAAACTTAGTATGCACTGGGAAGATTTCCCTTCTACCCATTCCTATGATGAGCTAGTGCCCAGCTGCCGCGAAATAGGTTAAAATACGATTTTAATGATTTCTATATCTTGATTCGTTCAAGTGGAGTATAGCAGTTACTAAATACTCCAAATCAACAAGTGGATATGTCTTTATACTTGGAGGTGCTGCAATATCATGGAAATCTTCAAAATAGACATGTATAGCTAGATCAACAATGGAATCTAAATTCATTGCATTAGACAAAGCCGGAGAAGAAGCCGAATGGCTACGAAACTTTCTAGAAGATATTCCATGTTGGATAAAACCTGTGCCTGCTATATGTATCCATTGCGATAGTCAATCAGCAATTGGTAGGGCACAAATCTAGGTTTCCATAAACGACTGACTGTTCAAAGCAACCTGCTACTGATTGGCTAAGGGATTCCGATAGATTTTACTAGGGAAAGTTCAAAGTCATTGACTACTTATCCCGATGCAGTCTTCTTCAATTTTTTCTTTGAAAAAACATATCAGATGTTATCGTTTGGAATAAAGGCCAACATATTTCATTCATGTGGGGGATTGTTGGAAAAAATGGTTAATGGGTCAACTTTGAGCCCAAATTTCAGTGGGACCCACCTTTTAATTAATTCGGGACCTAGCATATTCACGTTCTACTCCGCGAGATGATTAACGTGATATATTTATTTATTGAAAACCATTTAAAATTGAATGAAATATTAAGTGTTAAAGTAACCCACATAAACTAAGAATTATGGAAGAATTTGATTTTCCAAACACTTATCCCACATAAGAAAGTTAGGAAACTTTGGTGTGGTTTATAAGGTGGAAGTTTGGAATTGGGTTTGGGCCCCAAGGGGTACCAATAGTCTTTGGAAGGGGGAAGACCTATATCCTATTGGGATCGATCATAAACCCACACACGCGCGCCGCCGTCGCCGTCCGTCCGAACGGACACGGGCACGTGCTCGTTCGGTGCGGGTGCAGGTACGAGTGCATCTTTACACTATATTAACTTTTTAGACAAAATTTATTTAAAATTTTGGGCCAAATTGTAAATAATCAAATTCTTGGGTGCAATATGTAATTTAAATTTTGACTTATTCCGGGTGTTCTATTTTCTTTTAACAGTCGACTGTTTCGACTGTTTACCGACCAAACAGTCAACTGTTTACCGACCAAACAGTCGACTGTTAGCCGACTGTTAACCGACTTAACAGACACGACTTTTAGGAACAGCATGTCTGTTTGGATTTTTGAAGCTTGTCTGAAAGGTGATAACTGTTCGAATGGCCACGAACAAGTCTATAAATAGCCAGTCTTTCTACCAGAAAATTCATACCATTTTCATTGCAAACTTTCTGTGCTTTGAATCTCATTTCCCTCTCTCTCGTTCTGATATTGTCTCGAAATAAAACACACTTCGTTGAGTTCGTTGGAACTCCTGCAGATTGTAGTGCTGCTTCCGTAGGAGACAAAAATTCGTTCTATTCTGGGAACCGATTGCTGGACGCCTTTAGCACCATTGAAGGCAGCAAATTCGTTTTAAGGAAACATCATGAAGTCGGTGGGCTCGAATTACAATTTTGGATCCTGTTGATCAATTATTACATTCAGGTGATTCTATCGGATTGTTTTCGAAGGAGTAACTTCAAACTCCAGAAACAACAGTTGTATGTTCTCTTGGCATTATGAATTAATGGAATAATTTGGTGGCTTTCTGGGGGGAGAGAATATTTCTGATATGCATTTAATATAATTCAACAATATAACTAGTATAATTTGATTTTCAATCATGTTACAAGTACCGAAAATTTTAACAGAAAATTTTGACAGAGGACACATGATGTGAAATCATTGGAAGATGGAAAAAAAACATAAAAAACTGGGGAATCGGGTTCTGCCGCATCAGCATCTGTACGAGTTCGATAAGAAATTCCCCGTACTCGAGGCTTTTTCCTTTGATTTTATATTTATTTTTTTGAGTAATTCTATTTACTTACTGAAGAACAAGTGGGGGCTGTACTGGATTTATCTAGTTTGATTGATGATACCTTGATTGAGGAGGAAGGTCAACTTCTTTGTGCTATGCCGACTAAAATGTAAGTAAAAGAGGCTCTCTTTGCAATTCCCATGGATAGCTCCCCTAGGCCGGATGGCTTCGGATCAAGTTTTTTATATGAAATGTTGGGATATTGTCAAAAAGGAAGTGATCGAAGTTGAACAAGATTTTTGGAGGAGGAGAGCTTACTCGGAATTACACATCCTCTCATATTATCTTCATTCTGAAGGCAGAGAAACCAACTGGTTTTGATAAATTTAGACCTATTATAAGTTTGTGCTTTGTAATCTATAAGATTTTTTCAAAAAACTTGGTGTCTCAGATGGCAACCTTACTTTCTAGAATTATTTCATCTGAGCAAGGGGCTTTCATTGCTGGAAGAAGCATTTTTGAAAATGTCATTCTTACACAAGAGTTAATACAGACTGTGAATAAAAAGGGGGGAGGTGGGTAATGGGATGGTTAAGGTGGATACCGGCGAAGGCTTATGATATGGTGGGTTGGCGTTTCTTGAAGCACGTTTTACAGACTTTTGGCTTCCCAAAAAGATTTTGTTGATTGATTGACCAGTGCATAACAAAATCGTATTCAATTATAATGAATGGCATCACTCAAAGTTTTTCAAGTGTATATGTTAGCAAGGTGACCACTCTCTCCTTATCTTTTCATTATTATGCAGGAATCTTTGACTAGGTTGCTGAAGAAGAGCTTTGATACTGGACAAATTGGGGGTTCTTCTCATCCTCGAGGTGCTCCTTTGGTTTCTCACCTTATGTACGCGGATAATCTTGTCATATTCACTAATGGGTGTAAAAAGTCGATGAAAGGATCAATGGAGGTGTTAAATATGTATGAAGATTGGTCTAGGTAGCTTATTAACAAAGAAAAGTCAGCCAACTTTCCTCTAAAACTTATTCTTTGGTGTAGAAAAGTGATATGTAGCTTATTAACAAAGAAAATCAGCTACTTTTTCTCTAAAACTTGTTCTTTGGTGTAGAAAAGCAATATCATGCGGGAGACAGTTTTAAAGAGGGCCAATTTCCTATGTTGTACTTGGGGGTGCCGGTTGTGCAAGAAAGGCTAAGTGCTCGTGATGCAACAACGAACGAACTAAAAGTCTGTTCAAGGCGAAATATTAAGACTTAGTAGAATTTGATTTTATTTAGATTATAATAGTTTGATTTTCGCAGTGTTATCTTTTATTTCAAGTTTATCTAGATAGGAAGTTTATTTAAGCTTAAAGTCCCTCTCTGTATAAAGGGACTTATGGCAATATTTACAAGCACACCACAAATATAGGAATAAAACTATTTTCTTGCCCTAGATTCTTCTCTTTGAACCCCTTTTTTCTTCAATTCTTATTGTTCATTATCAAGTTGATACGTTTTCTTGCATCAATTTGGTATCAAAGCAATTCGTTTTCCTTTGACCTAACATCCTTCACTCTTAAATTTTAAAAAAAAAAAATTAAAAATTAAAAATTAAAAATTAAAATTAAAATTAAATCCACCAACTGTTTTCTTATTTCCAGCCCTTAACTCAACCACAATACCACCATACAACTAACTTCACACACATGCACACACACACACATATATTAAAAAAAATTAAACTTAGAATAGCACAAAAGCAAAAGGAATAATCTCAGCAATAGCAGTAGTCCTTTTTGGCTTCAACAAGAAAAAATTACTGTTCATCGTACTATTTGGATTACTGTTCATGCCCGAATATCAGTCTTGAATTTATTTTTCCAGCACTTGGAGAGAGAGGGAGATCTGCTTTCATTGAAGGATGCAACAACAAAAAAACTAAAAGTCTATTGAATGAGAAAGACTTAGACTTAGTAGAATTTGAGTTTATTTTAGTTATAGTAGTTTGATTTTCACAGTGTTGTCTTTTATTTCAAGTTTGTTTAGATAGGAAGTTTATTTAATTTTGAAGTCCTTCTCTATATAAAGGGACTTGGGGCAATGTTTACAAACACGCCTCAAATATATGAATAAAACTATTTCCTCGCCCTAGATTCTTCTTTTTGAACCCCTTTCTTCTTCAATTCTTATTGTTCATTATCAAGTTGATACGTTTTCCTGCGACAACTTGACATTTAGAGTCTCTAGTTGGTAAAATTCAGGAAAAAAAATTGCTGGTTGGAAGATGCTTTTACTGTCACAAGTTGGAAAGGTTAGTGCTTCTTTGTCACGTCCTTTCTAGTATAGCCTTTCATTTATTATTGGTGTTGAGTATTCCCAAATCTGCGTTTGGAGGACGAGGAAAAAATGTTGTTTGTGGGACAAATTGTGTCAGCCTATGTTGGCGGGGAGTTTGGTATACAAAAAATTTATGATGTTTGACGAGTTGTACACATTAATTTTGCTTGGCATTTTATATCTTCAGATTCATTGTGGCAAGATTTTTTAGAGCAAAACACTCTAAACAGGGGATTTTGGATATAACTAATTTAAATTTTATTGGGACTCATTTCTAGAGGTCAGTAAGAGATTGTCATCTTGAGTTTATTGAACACGGTCAATGGAAGATAAGGGATGGTCCTTGCTCTTCTGGTTTGACAAATGGATAGAGGGGGCCATCTATGTGCACAAGTAGCCCACGTTGTAGAACCAAAGCTGAAAATTAATGAATTTGTTTACAAAATGGATGGGATATGGTTTGGCTGAGAGACCTTGTTGGTGTCACTTTGGCTAATGAACTTGTATCTCAGGTTGGAACTTGAAAAATGGGAACTGATTTGTTGATTTGGAAACCACATAAACTTGGTTATTTATTGCAAAATTTGCTTAGGAGGTGGTGACGGTGCGAGTTGAGCAACTTGCGAGGGCGGCCTAGGTGTGGAATGATGCTCTACCTAAATGTATTTCTGTGTTGATGTGGAAAGCCCTAAATGGGAGTTTTTGTGTTGAAGAACACATCAAGTCAGTGGGCATTATTAATCTTGCATCCAAATGTGATTGTTGCTCTATAGATCATGGGGAAAATGCTTCACACGTTCCAAGCTCGAGACTTTGAAGACAAGGTGTGGAGAAAAGTTGCTGCCTTGGTGGGTGAGTGCTGGAGGGCAGGACAAAATTGGGTGGAAAGAATCAATTTATGGTAGACAACAGCAAGAAGATCTTCACAGATTGGATGCTTGATTGGTTTGCTTCCAAGTTTGATTACTTGGAGGTTATGGACAAGAAGATGTAAAGCAAGGATGGAGGGTAAGCTTGAATCCGAAGCGGTTACCAAAAATAATGTGGAGGGAAAAGATTAAATAAAAAAGTTGATTGTGTTTGAAACTGACAAATAATAGAGTGTATAAATCTTTATGTACATGTAGCAAGGTCCTATTCAGTATCGTACCATCTACATTTTCAAACAAATTAAAAAGGTTTATTCATAAGTACAGTTTTTCCGAATTAAGTGCATTATTTCAGTAAGATTATCAAGTGAAACTTTGGTAAATTTTCATTGTTTTGTTTGCATTTTGCGCCTATGAATGATTAAATACAGAAGTACATTAAATAAAAATGATGTAGAAGAATGGTGATTGTATTTGAAAAGGATATTTTAAAACAGTATATTATTAATTTGTGAAATGATCACGCTAGTGTTGATTAAATTATGAATATTTTCAAACTAATAAATAAAACCATTAAGCATGCTGAGAGACTGATGAATGTGTCTTAAACTCTTAACAAACATAAGCATTCAATGCAGATACATTAAATATGCATTTTAAACCAATAAGAACAGAAAGACACAAATGCTGATACAATATTATGATATGATAAGATGTGATTATGCATAAGACTAGTAACAGCTAACAATTGCCTCAATCTTCAGTTTCCTGGTATTTCTGGAGGATTTCAGGGCAGCTAGCCAAAGGTTCATTCTTGAGGAATCCCATGGCATTGGCGAAACGAGCATTCGAGTTCATGCCATTGTTGCGGGTAAGAATGACACGCGCACGACCAGAGCTCGGAATGTTGCATTCAGGGTCTGAACTCTTTACTAACACTGCCTCGCATATGTCATCCTCACGGTCGTCCTGCACCAAGATGTTGTAGGATCCGGTCGAGTCTGTCACACTCTCCACCATATAGGTGATTTGCGAAGTGTCACGGGTTCTGCACTCCAGTTTAACACGGGCACCTGCAAAGCACCAGTAGTTTACAATGATGGTCGACCCGATTTTTACCTGTCCGTCTAGGTATTATAACAATAAGAATGTAATACCCTAGTCGCTCATCTTGATTAGGTGGATTGAATCGCAATAGACAATATTAAGGAACAAGCTAAGCTCGAAGATTCATCCATACCTACTCACTCACTTGGAAAGATGAACTATTCCAAAGCTGCAGGATTAATCTAAAATCTTGTCACGTCCAATATCTTCTAGTATCCCCCGTCAAATATATTTTAGTTCACGTTGTTTTGGACTAATGGAACCCATTTATAACCGTTTTGATTGGTGATTTGTGTCATTACAAAAAACCTTAATGAAAATACAAACATAAAACTAATCAAGGTTTCAAGTACAATGTTCAGTCCTATGATTATCTTTCCTAGCCACTTAAACTAGATCTGACAAACTATGAAACAGATCGTGCATTTGTATTTTACATACAAAATACATAGAAAATCAAAAAACAAGTAAAAACACAATTCAGATTAGAGTAATTCAGCCTCAATGTGAGAGCAAAGTCCAATCACAAAAGTCGATAACTAGTCTCTACACATCCAATGTAACAACATATCGATACTGTACCCGGGAGGTATTTGGTGGCAGAAGTCTCAAACCCGCACCGACAAGTGTCACAATAGACTCGACCCTTTACGATCAACGGGTTGCTCATAATTCGGGCAGCACTGGCAATTGCCGGCAGCAAACAGAGAGCAAAAAACACTAGCAATTTTGCCATTTTTCTTGAATTAAAGACTGCTCTTTCTTCTTCTTCTTCTTCTTCTTCGATCTGTATAGGCAGGCAAAAAGCAATGGACTTAAAGTAGTGTCCCGTAGAGTTATGAAAAAGGAAAGCGTGTTAGGGACAATCATTTTCAATAATTTCAGTGGGTGGGGGATCCACCTGTTCTTTATATCACTAAAACATATCAATTAGGACGCTGATTAAGGATTAAAGGATAAACGCTTATTCAAGATTCAAGATTTTCCAAAAAAAAAATTTAATTAATTTTATTTTTAAAAGAAATTAAAATTAGTTAACACAATTTATTTCAGAATAATGTTATTCGTAATGAAAACTGCCAGTAATCGTTCTATGTGGCATACACTTGACAATTTAATATTTGATACATAAATGTGATAGTTATTTTTTGAATTATACATCAAATGAAAAATTGCCAATTGTACACCACCTAAGGCGACTACCGGTAGTTTTCACTGCAAATAGCATTATTCTTTATTTCACCATTGCGTTCAACCTATCATTATACGTACATAAAGATTCAAAGAAATAAAAGTTTAGTTTGGGATCAAAATTTCAAAGTTTATAGATAAAGCAAATTAAATTCTTCAAAATTAAATAATTCTTCATAATTACGTGGAATTTTTTTTTTCTTTTTTTTTTCTAATTCTTTTGTTCAAATCCAATTATTTTTTTTTTTATTCTTTTGTTCAAATCCAATTATGTTTGTTAGGTTTGGCAAAAAAAAGAAAAAAAGGGAGAGTAATATTCATGTTAGTGTAGGACATGGCTCATAAGCCATGGACTTATTCACCAAACATGTTATTCAATTTGGCTCCTATGAATGCAAAACTCAATATAATCGAACAAGATACATGCACACGGGCAGTATAAAAAGAGATTATCGTGACTTATTTAGTAACAAGAATTACACAGCAGGAAATGATGTTAAAGAAGAAAAGAAACTAAAATCTTATCAACTGTAACATCCAGTACAAAATATATCATCAATGTGAAACGAGAATGAATTCCGTTGGATTCATCGGTCGTACTGTTAACATAATAATGCAACTTCTGAATCTTGCAATAATTATACAACAAAATTCCCAAATATTCTGGCCTTAAGCAGGAACAGCAGGGCTTAGTGATATCAGTGCTTTCTTGATTCTTTCTACTGCTGCCTGCAGAGTCGAAAGAGATGCTGCGTAGGAGATACGGATACAGGTATCGTCCCCAAATGCATCCCCTGGAACAAGTGCAACCTACGAAAAACAAAAGCAATTTGTACCGCAAAAATATTGACAAAACTTTATTTCTCCTTCAAGTTTTTCAGCCAAAAGACGAATTTGTTACGACTAGAATCAGACTTTTCATGAATGCTGTGTTTGGCCAAGTTTAAGGTTTACATACAAGTAAATAAGTTCTAAAATAAAATTTTGTGGGTCAATGTAAGAAATAAGAAACATTTAAAGTAACATATCCCAACATGTCTTAAAAGTAAAAACATTTAGCCCCTATTTGGCCCCCATTACGTGGAAAAATTAATGAGTGGAATAGTATTTTTCTGAAAAATGAGTGGTTGAAAAAGAAGAAAAAATTTTCGATTTACATGGAATATTATTTTATGGAAGATTGTGTTGTTGAAATTAGGTAAGAGAAAGATGAAATGTAATGGAATGAAAATTAATGGGGGCCAAACGGGGGCTCAAATAAAAGTGTTGCTTACACCTAAGACTAGCCAATCATATTCGCATCCTAAACAGTAGACATTTTCTTGAACTGAAAATTGCTAAGGTTTTGATGTGGTACCATCTCAAACAGTGGAGGAAGTGAAAAAAGAGCAGCTATTTAGGAATTGTGATGTCCTCAATCACTATCAACTACAATTCTATAAAATGTAATTATCTTGTGATCTCAGATTAATTACTGTTCTTTCCACACATGAAAAGTAATTTATGAAAATGTAACGATTTTCAAGTCAAGTTTCATCATTGAAAGTGCATGAAACTCTTACTTGAGCCTCATCGAGCAAATATCGACAAAGAGACTCTGAACCATCAATCACTCCAAAGCCATCAATCTCCTTTTCATAGTAAGAACTGAAATCAAGGAATACATAGAAAGCTCCCTGCAAGAAGGCTCCAAAATGTTGGAAATCAAGACTTATTCCTAATCCCAAGTGCAATATTAAGCAAGTAGAAATCAAAATGCAAAGAAAACATATAGGAGCTGTTTGAGCCCCATTTTTCCAAAAAAAATAAAAATAAAAATAAAAAAAATGGTTTTGTGATGGTGATTTTTTGGAGAATGTGTTTAGAAGGTAAGAAAAAGTTTTAAGGTTTATATGCAAGATTATTTTATTGGGAGAATGTCTAGTTGAATATGAGTTTGGGAAAAAATAAATTTTTAGAGAATGAGGATCAAACATGGGCTTATGGTCGTTCACCATCTATATGAGAGCTATGTGTCCACTCTCCGCTGCATGTTTTCACAAAATTGAGAAGAAGTTTACAGTAGAGATCTAGTGCCTCCCAATCTTTATCTCTAAAAAAATGCCCATCAAATTCCTTTATATATAGTAGGAAATTAGGGTGGCCAAATAATATGAATGCCCAATAGGGATAAGTGAATAGCAAAATGAGCTCCAGACAGTCCGACACCAAGATGTCAGAGCTCAATCTCAAATACAAGAAGATGAGGAAGGATGAAAGAGAAAACCTGTTTGTAACTCAAAAAAAATGTAGAAATGCCCATCTCTTTTTCCCCTGTTTCAGATCCAGAGAATAGTTATGAAAACAAATCACATTGTTACCTGAGGCTCGGAAATTTTGACGCCCCCCATTTCACCAAAGCTTTTAACCAAAAAATCTCTCCGCTCACGAAATGCCTTTACCATAGTTGAGACAGCTTCTCCACCAGCATATCCCAGTCCTAGAGCAGCAACTGCTGCTTTTTGAGATATACTGCTGGCACCTGAAGTGAACTGTAAAGATAAAACACTAGTCTTATTAACTTCGTAAGTCAGTAAGAATACTGGTTTCATAAGAACAATAGCTTTCAAATGATGCAACAGCACATACATACTGCAATCTATAATGATCCACAAACAAATATTGGTGATAATACGTAGATAAGCCATAACACAAGACGTCATGTATCGGAAAAGAACTCTCTTATTTCATAGTCAATTTTATCCAGCTCTGGTTCATAAGCTAGTAAGATTGATTGATACCTAGCTACAGAACTGTATTTATAAAACAGGGAATTGAAGTATTCTTTACAGCTGATTGGAACTACCTACATGTAAAGTGATCTTGAACATTTACATAACCTGCAACAAGTTTTTTGTTATGTAGTGGGCCTAATTATTGTCGTTGGAAAGCGGAAGGAAGCCCCCCATCTTGTGGTGTGGGAGCGAAGTTCGTGGACAAAATTTCATTAAGGATAGTTTAGAAATTTCACTTGTAATTTCAGCTTGCTATAATTCTTTTTATAAATAAAGAGCCGTATTATGGTGTCATCCTCAGCAAAAAGAGAGAGGTTCAGAGAAAATTGAGTGTGCAAATTTTTTCTTGTAAACTTATTTTCATTATATTGAATTATTGCAGTAGCAAATAAGGATGTATTCTTACACTAAAATGAATTTCTATAAATCTTGCATGTTCTTTTGTGTCTTTATTTTCTTACTGCGATTTTATTGCTATTGGTAATATAGAATTAGGATTTCTAATTCTCAACAGTTTCCAATTTCTTAATCCTCGGTAAGACCATCTATTCTTCAATGTGTTGTGCATATTCAAGACCTCAAAGATTAACAAGTGCAAAATAAGTGACCGCCAGAAATTTAATTTTTTGGAGGAATATTGAAGATTAAATCTTTTGACTGAAGAATTCCCCGAAGCTTTAGCCCCATTTGGCCCCCATTAAATTTCATTCTATTACATTTCATTTTTCTTTCTCCTATTTTCAACCACGCAGTCTTTCATAAGATAATAGTACACGTAAATCAAAAACTTTCCCTACTTTTTCAACTACTCATTTTCAAAAAAAATTATTCCACCCATTTTCATTTCCAAAAGATGAGGGCCAAACGGGGGCTTTAATAAGTGGATACTAGATTACTTTGATATAGCTTAAGCTATTTTATTAAAGGGCAATAGAGAATACTCAATAAGTCCATGATAACAATATTTTCTCATTATAAGACAGAGAAAATCCTTTATCTTTTTACCGTAGGCAACATATAAAATAACAAGGCACTCCTAGGTAGTGTTACATGACCAAAGAATTTACGAGTAAAAAAAATACAAAAAAGGAGGGAGCTTGGTTTATACCATAATCATAAAACCCGGCTCGGACCAGCTGGTCGGCCAGAAAACCAGTGACCTTCGCCCCTGTTCTAGCCAGGTAGAACATTTTCATAAAGATGCAACTGACTCTGTCAAAAACCGAGTTGACCGAGTTAACCAGCGACTTTTATAATAACTCGGCCAGTTGACTGGTTTGACCAAGGTTTAAAAGTTTGTCCATAAATTTTTTGTTCTCAAAAGACTTGAACCTTAGACCTCTAGGTAAAGCGAGTACAACCTAACCACTAGAGATTAATTGTTTATTGTTATGTGTTTGAAATAATGATGTACATGTAAATCATTTATAGTTTGTTAAAAATATTTTTAAAAAATTATAGTAACTATTTTGATTAAAATGAATTGAATATTTAACAAAATAATATATAAATAATTAGTGACAGGTAATTTAACTTTTCCTTTTGTTTTATCTAAAAGAAAAACTTTATACTTTAAAAAATATTTTATAATTATTAAGCATTGACCGACCAGTCTAGCCACTAACCTACCGATTCGACCAGTAATCCGAGACCCAATGCCTTGACCGGGTCGATGATCAGATCGGGATTAATAACTATGGGTTATACAAAAAATTAGTCCATGTTCCATTAACGTAGAAAGATACCTGACTTTGGATCTTCCCACAAGCAGCAACAAAGTGCTTTGGACCAGCAAGATATCCAAGCCTCCATCCAGTCATAGCAAAGGCCTGTGGAAATCACATAATTATTAAGGTAGACAACAATAGATCATTGTTAAGGTGATGGTATTCAGCCTAAAGAAATCATCCGAGGATCATAAAGAAAGGAAAAGGATATGTTGAACAATTTAATAAAAGTACGAAAACATTTATTTATTTATAAGTAATTTTCTAAGCGCCCCCTCAAATGTAGGCTGGATTCATCTTTTATCAAATGCATAACATGTGCACAGTTTTCATTGATGGATGGTGGCAAGACTGGGACAACGGACCTTTGGCTGCTCAAATACCATGTCGAGTAGATTCCAAGTTACCGATTCTAGGACTAGTTCTTTAAAGAAATGAAGTACAAATACCTTGGAAAAACCATTGACAGTCAGTGTCCTATCCCACATGCCCGGCAAAGATGCGAAGCTTGTATGAGTTGCAGGTGCATAAATAATATGTTCATAAATTTCATCTGACAGCACCTGAAAGAGAGAGCCAAAAAAGTTGAAGATAGAAAATAAAACTGATCAATCGTGTATCAAAATGCAGTTATTTAACCAAATAAAAAGATTTAGGAAACCTACCAGAAGTCTTGGATGACGTGCTACAACATGAGCAATCTCTTCGAGCAATTTACGGGGATAAACAGATCCTGTTGGGTTGGATGGAGAGCAAAGAATCAACAGCCTTGATTTCTCACTGAGCTTAGATTCAAGAAGCTTTGGATCCAGAAGAAAATTTTCAGATATGTGGGTTGGAAGAATCAGAGGGGTTGCATCAGCCAGCCTCGCCATTTCTGGGTAGCTCACCCAAAATGGAGCTGGAATTATAACCTGTAGATGCGATATGCACATAAGTGCTGTCCAATTTCAAAGGCATATACGCATTTAAATTTTATAAACAGACGGCCACGATTTTCCATATTACTTTCTCAAATACATATTTGCAAGTTACTTTTTTAAATGTAATGCCAGAAATAAAAGATGAAACACTAATAAGCTCCTGTTTGAGCCCCATTTTATAAAATCTCTTTTTTTTTTTTTTTTTTTTTTTTTAAACTCAATTTCAATCACATCCTTATATTTTTAAACTCAATTTCAATCACATCCTCTCAATAAATTAATTTTATATGTAAAATTTTTGTCAACTTTTTAACTACAAGTTCTCCAAAAATCACTATTACAAAACCTATTCTACATAAAAATGGGGCTCAAACACAACCTCAATGTTTAAGATGTTAATAAGTATACTGTATACCTCATCTCCTGGTGAACATACAGCAAGAACTGCCTGAAGAATACTCTGTTTTGCCCCATTACTCACCAAAATCTGTTCAGGCGTATAAGATATCCCATTCTCCTCTGTAATCAAAGAAAATTTATCAAGAAACCAAGGACAGAAGTAAGAATGTATACTAAAATAACTAGTGAAGCCGTTGAACAATATCATATTTGTACCTTTCAACTTGTGACAAATAGCTGAACGGAGTTCCAATGTACCCGCATTAGGAGTATACCTAGTGTATCCTTCACGAATTGCAACAATTCCAGCCTAAATTTGTAAGAAGATGCATAGAGTGATATGTTACTGCAAAAATGAAAAATTCTTTTGATTTTTAACCGAAAACAATCATCTGTTTATGAATATATCAGAATCACCTCAGCTATTGCGGCAGGAGTATCGAAGTCAGGTTCTCCAGCGGCTAATCGAATAACAGAGAAGCCAGCTTCTACAAGAGCTGTTGCCTGGTCAGTTATAGCCACTGTCTTTGATGGCTTTACGGAATTTACTCTAGGACTCAGTGTAATATCAACTTTCATTGTGTCTGAGCTGCTTTGAGTCTTAACAGATGCACTTATTCTTTCTTTTAGTTTTCTTGTTTTCACTGAAGATCTAACCAGAAATAGAAACAATGTTATAATTGCATTTCCTTGCAGTAGATAGCCCATAAAGTTTGTTTGTTAGTATACAATTTATAATATTGGAACTTTTATAAATTCCATACAGAACCATTGGAACTTTTATAAATTCCATACAGAACCAAACTTTTTGAAAAGTGGATGCAATTGGCTTTCATTAGTCTAGAAAATTATTGGACACAGTATTTGCTTTGTGATTAGTCTAGAAGAAGAACATATACCACATCATTGGAGATGACATGTACTTCACACTGATAAACCTTTTGCCCCCATAAATATTCCGATCTTTATAAAGTATTGAAATTTGTTGGGTAATTTTATAGAAAAGAATTACGAAGCAAAGTAATATTAATTGTTATCTAATCCAACTATTATTGTCTCATTCGCAAGTTTATATTTAAATTTATTCATTAGCATGTTTGACAAGATATTGACTTCAATAAGCATCAAAACTTTTATGGGCCTAAAGCAAATCAAACTATTTAATTGTTCCCTAAATATAATAACAAAATATTATGTCAAGAAACTGGCTTTTTGAGGTGTGCCCAGAATACAAAATGAATTCCTGTTCAACCTGAAATCCAAAATCCTATTTTCCTTCAAATGTTTCAGTATTTTGAGAATATTGAATGATCCTCAGCATACTTAACTGTACCATGATTAATTCACTACCTGGGATCCTTAAAAATCCCTTTACTTCACACAAAAAGATGTTAACCACTCCATCTAAAAGCTTATCTCACCGACGAGGTAGCAAATTTTTATATTAAATCACATATGTTAACATGTTCCTGACGTCCAGACCAGATTCATTTATTTGATAGCATGTATAACATGTGCACAACTTTCGTAAAACCACTCAATTCTCTGTTCCCCAAGTCGATTAAAAAGAAAGCCACTTCCCAAATCTTGGGAACATCAAAGCAAGAATCAATATATTAAAAATACAAAAGAACAAGGCAAAAAAAGAAGAGAAAAGAAACTAAAAGAGAAATAACTAATAAAAGAGATGATCTTACTTGGGGAAGACACGTTGAAGTCGAGAAGATAAGTCGAGGGATTTAAAACTTGGTGAATCTGAATGGGGTTTAAGCTGAATGTGCGTTGAAGCAATGCCTGATGAGGCCCGCAGAGAATAAGCAGCCATTTTTCTTGGAAATTTTCTGAGTTTGAAATTGGAGTGTTAAATAAATCTTGCAATGGAATTCGAAATTTCAACTTGAAAAGCTACAAAGTTTATATTAACCAGAGAATGGGAGATGGGGTTGGTGAGAGCCGAGGACAGTAATGGGGTTGGTGGAAATGGCTTCAGCAGGTGGGCGTGGGGGTTGGTAAAACCTCACTGACAGCGGACCTAAGATAACATAAGGGATGACATATCTCTCATATGGGATGCGGTGGTTTCCCACAATTAAATAATGTCGACCTCTTCATGTGTGTGTGTGGTATGTCAACCATTGTGTCGATCCTGTACGTGTATCATTATCCAAGAAATTACCGCTGATGGGGAAACCGTCGCTTAGGCTTTCACTTTCATAAAATTTTGCTTCAATTAGGTTAATATCAGCTGCAGTCATTTGTTAAAAATTCAAAAATGGATGTCGAATGGTTAAGAATATTTGAGTAGTTATGTAAATAATCATTATTCTTATGGTGATAATTATTCAAATTTCTAAAAATTAATGTTAAATTTAAGAGACGGTGCCTAAATGTCATCAAATGATATTTATTACGTCAAAATTTGAAATTAACATTTTTGAACCTCATTTTTTACTAGGAATATATTTTAGAATAGTAAATTGAAGGAGGGTGTGCAGTTAAAAAATAAGACAAAGTTTTGGGTTTTGATTTAATAATATATTATTAAAGAATGTATGACTAAAAAAATAGAGAAAATAATGTATTTTAAAAATGATGGAGATCAAACAAGAGAGAATTGAAAATTAAGCAAGCTCAGATAAAAAAATATAATGCTACTTTAATTTTGATCAGAATTTTGGGCTTCAATGGTATGATAGAGCCAAGCTTTTCTAACAACAAATTTTGCTGACTTAACCTAATAAATAACGTTTTTTGGTAACACATTAGCACTCAATGGGCCAGATAGAAATTAATCTTAGCTTCTGTTTGTTTCTCATTCTTTTTCTATTAGAATGAAAAATATGACCGTTATCCATCACATCAAGTCACCAAATTTGAATTTCTATCTCTTGTGTGGGGCCTATAACGACTACATTTTTCATTCTCATTTTTATCAAAATGAGAAACAAACGGGGCGTTAATTTTTCTTTTACTGAATGATCATTTATGAAACCCTAAAAAATTTGAGGGACTATTGTTATAAAGAAATAATTTGAGTGATCATTGGCGTTAACTCCTCAAAACTCCATTGACAATTAGCATAATTGACGTTGTTGAAGTATTTTCTTCACAATTGTGAAAACATTTCACACAAGTGCAAGGTGTTTTTTCAATTAAAATCTATAAAATTTTACAGTTATATCCGACGAGATGTATTAGTCAACATCGTCTATGTTCATGTTGACATTTAACGGCGTTATGTAAGATTTTTGTTCCAAGTTTTTAGCTTTAGTGATCATTAACGTGATCATAAAAATGTTAGTGATGACTGGGTGTTGCAAGAGAAATTGACCATTACGAAATTGTTAACAAACTCAGTGACTGTTGCTGGAATTAACTCTTCCTTCTATTTGTTTTCCTAGCATGTTTGGGTGTACTGTGTAGTAGGAGCGACAAAAAAATAATAATAATAATAATAAATAATGAAGAACAAACCCCAATCAAAACACAAAATTGAATCGAATTCATTAGTTTGAATCCACGCGGACTCGTCAATATTTTGTTAACAAATTGAAACAAACCATATAGAAACCAATTAATTACGTCAATAATCACCAAAGTATTGAATAATTAAGCCAAATTTTTTTAGGGTAATAATCACTCGAGTTTCTTATTGTTACACTAACGGTTACTCATTCAAAATTAATATTAAATCAAAAGTTTCACCATTAAGTGCCAACTTGTCACCAAATAATAGTTAATTATTATGTCAAATCAGCAAAATTGTGGGAGTTAAAGAATTTGGAATTAAGATGAGTAAAAGTAAGTGGATTTCAGGTTTTTTTTGGCGTAAATCGTATAGTAACCCACATTTTGTTTTCAACTACGATTTTCAATAACTTGGCTAAATAAATAATAATATTTGTTTCAAAATTTAAATCGGTTTCTTTGATTTGGTTTAGAACTTTCAAAATAAGGTAACAATTGTCCAAATCAAACCATGTTCACAATTAGTCCACGATCAAGAAAAAGAGTTCGAAAAAAGATTAATTTGCACTTTTCTCAATTTGTCAAGAGATATTGGTATAGACATGACTCAACGTCAGATCATTGTTAGGTGGATTATTAAGTTGTTTAGAGAAGTGACTTTCGAGTCATTGACCCCATATTTGGATTTACGCATCACCCCGTTTTCACATCAAGGTTTATTTTGAAAAATATAGAATAAATCGACAAGAAATTTGTTGAAGCATCTCTTTACACCAAATTTTACCATTCAAATCCGAAATATAAAATGAAATCAGAAACACGTAAAACAATATTAATAGAAGCCCCATCAATGAAAGAGCTCCGTTCACTGGTCATTGCTATTTTTTACTAAAACGAAGATGAGTTGCAATGTTTGATGATACTACACGTACATCAGAGTGCCCATAACGGTGTCCACCACCCCTCATAGGGAGGGGGAGTCTCCCTCCATGCGAGGGGGATGGACACCATTAATTCTTTCTAAATCATAGAAATATTATATCAATTTCCAATGGAGGGGATAGAATTAAACTCCACATCACGAGTAGCAACTTACTATAGTTTTGGAACCAGAACTCCATACATTTAGAATAAGCTGACGCATATGGGAACAAAGGTGAACGATTAGGAATCTATCTTGAGTTGCTGTAGGTAAACTTTTCGCCTAGGGGTTATTTCTTCGGGAAAATCTTCTTTTTAAGTCAAGTGAATTGGGACTACCTCCTCACTCAAAAGACTACATTCTATGGAAGATGGATTTTCAACTTGCAAGTCAAGTCACCACAATGATTTTGCAAACTGAGAACAAGGGCATCCAAAATCATTAGAACCTCAAGCACAAAATCTATTCACCCCAGTGAATCACTGGTTAAAGGAAATTATACATTCCACATGTAAACACCAGAGAACATTATTGCATTGTTCTGGTTCGACTCATAAAATCACGAGGGACCATCTTTGTCGATCCTCCCTCCACTACAATTATCAGCATAACAGAACTATTGTATCATTTCTCAGAATCAGGACGAAGCACCCACTAAATTGTAAAACTGTCAAATATTGAGGCAGAATCAGCAGAAATTTTGAATGCATAGTGATAAAACACAACGAAAGGAGCACAGTCACTTTCTAGCAGAATGAAATGGTGTGAGAGACAAAATTGAATAATTTTCCACCTAAAATAAAAAGATGTAACTATCAGATATCTTCTTTATTATTTGATTTCTCAGAAGAAACAAGACATGGATAGAGACTTGCCTGACCGCCAACATATAAAGTGAAAACAGAGTCCAACCCTACTGAAAATATTTTGCTATACAGCATTTAAACTCAAAGTATCCAAGCATCCAAAAGGTTTTATCAAGAAGATGCAAGCTTAGAGTCGCAATTACATACTTAAAAAGTTTGCAAACGTAAATAAACTTATGTAACCTAGTCTTCAATTTCTATGTGCATAAAGAAAGGGATATATAACATGTCATGTCCATCAACTTAAACAAGAAGCTATGCTGATGTGCAATTATAAACTTGAGATTAATATATACATTTATACACAGAAGCATGATTTCCCACAGTTCATTTCAAGTACCGACCTTAAAATAGTCATGAAGAAGCTACCCATCCATATTTGATCTATGAGAAATAGTGCAAAAGTTGGGGCAATGACCACATTGTGAAATCTAAAAAAATGAGATTTCCTCTACAAATCTAAAACATGGATTAACCCACTCATGACAAAATAAAATAAGTAATTGACGAAAAAAGAAAAATTTTAGGCTACAGAAAATAATCATTCTGGTTGGAAACCGATCAAAAAAGAGTTAGATTGTGTTGGAAAACCGATCAAAAAGAGTTAGATTGTGTCATAACAAATGTAGAAATAAGAAAGAACCTTCATCTCAAATCTTAAACACATCACACCCGAAATCCAATTATAGCAAAAGAACGGGTATATGAAGAATTAACAATATCAGCAGAAACTCGTCATCGCTCATTTAAGAAATATCCTTTTTCAAATATGAAATTAACATAAGGGACTCCTTAAGTGCTAAATTCATAACACATGCATACTACTCAATACATCAGAAATATCTCGTTCAGTGCCATGATCCCAACAGTAATCCGAACTTTTCCCAATGGCATACTGTTTTTACAGGTTTTTCCAGCTTTCTATTTGGAATTTTATTTAAATATGTAATAAAATTTACTACTACTTCCCATTGACAAGTGAATATCAACCTATGATTTGTAATCGCATGAACGTTTTCCATGTACTAACATTTAGTGAAACGTCAAACTTAAAATATGTATTGGTACAATAGAAGTTCAAGCCTAGAAAAATCTTGAGTTAAACATGCATCCCGAAATGCTCCTGTTATATTAGTTGGGTTGCCTCACCATTTCTTGCTGCCCAAATTGAGACTTGTGAGCTTGGTCTGTTGGAATTAATTTCAGGTTATAAAACACGTTTTAGAGAAACACGCTTTTGCCTCTTAAATGGTTGAGGTTCAGCCGTACACGTGGTTTCACCCTCACCCTTGGATGGTTGACTGATCAGATACTTACTTGGTTTTGGCCTTGATTCTAGACTATTCGAAGTCTTTCAACCTTTCGCTTCTCTCCTTTTCTCTGAGTGATAGATTAGGGTTCTTGGGTTACTATAATTCGATATGTTCTTGGTGATTTCTCAATCTGTAATCTTAGTTATGGTTTCTGATTGTGTTGTATAGTTTGTTAGCGATTAAGAGTGAGTTGGATTACAATTTTTTGAATAGAGGCGAAAGGAAACTCGAAGAAACCTTTGATTTCTTCGTACATATTGTACTGTTCTTAGTTGATACTTAGTGGATTTGAGCTTTATTACCTTTTGGTGATACTTAATAGGTGATTAGGTTGCAAGACTGAACATCTGGGCCCTTTTTAGGGCAAAAACATATCTTTGTATTCGAATATTTTTAATTTTCTGCAAATTATTTTTACTGCAAAGCGATTCAGTTTCTTAAAACTTAACGTTTTTTGACTTAACAAGTGGTATCAGAGCCACTATTTGCTGAAAAGAAATTTTTCGAACAGTATCTTCAAAAGTATTCTTGGGGACCTCAGATATGGTGTTTCTGGAAAACCGGTTTTGGTTCTTGAAAGCTGAAATTTTAATTTCTTTATGACTCGTTCTAACTCTGTTTGATCTGTTTTTTTTTTTTTTTGTTCAGGGTTGTGCGAGTTGAGTTGACTTGGTCCAGGTTGTGGTGAGTTCCTGATTCACTATTGAGTTCACACAGAGTTCTAGTGACTCATTGGCTTCTTGAACCTGTATTGCCCTTCTTGTTCCGGTTCTGACACTTCCTTACTGTTTTCTTTATTCTGAAACATTAAGTTTTCAGACTCTGGTATTTTCTGGAACCCCCCTTTATTAAACTGTAATTGTAATATGTTTAGTATTTGGTCATTAAGGTAAGTAATCTTTCACTGCTTACCTTTGTCCAAGATCTCCTACGAGGATCTGGGAATCTGAGGAAGTAGTGAGCTGCAAGGATTATCACTCCTTAGATCACTCTTAGACTATCTTTCAGTTTTTGAATTGAATTGTGTATTGCATGATAAGTAGATACAATTATATTTTCTGCCTTATTCATTCTGTCACATTTTGTCAATTCAATAAAATACCTGAATCAATATACTCTGTGCTGTATAAATTGTGTGTACATATCTGTCATCATGTCCACATCTCAAAAATTTGAAGTTGAGAGATGGAATGGTACTGGAGACTTCAGTCTCTGGCGTAAAAAACTGAGGGCATTATTGCTACAACAGAGGTGTGCTGCAGCCATTGATGGTAATTGACCTGCAAAAACTAGTGCCTATAGGAGACAGGAATTAGATGACACTGCATGGAGTACAATTTTCTTGCACTTATCTGATAGTGTAATTAGGAAAGTTGGAGAAACTACATCTGCTCAGGCTCTTTGGACTAAGTTAGGAACACTATATCTAACTAGAACCATGCCTAATAAATGCTACCTTCTAAAGCAATTCTATAATTTTAGATTTGATCCCACCTCAAATCTGGAAGATAACCTTGACAGATTCACAAAGCTGATTCACGACCTGACTAACCGTGATGAAGAAATTTCTAATGATCAACAAGCTGTGGCATTGTCAAGGGGGGCAAGAACTTACCATTGATAGAATAACCTCAACCCTGAGAAACAGAGAACTTGAAATAAAATTTGAGTCTAAAGACTCTAAGTATGGTGAGGGGTTATTCATAAAAGAGAAACAGAACCAAAATAAGAAACAATATCCCTTAAATCAAAATTTAAATAAGAAAGGGAAATTTCAACTCTCTAAATTTAAGGAAAAGAATAAGAATCAATGGAAAACTAAAAACCAGATCATGAAATATTATTACTGTGGTAAAACTGGCCATGTAATAAAAGATTGCTTCAAGAAAATCTCAGATATGAAAGAAAAGACTAATACTGAAGGATCTACAGCTGTAGCCTGCAGAGATGAATCTGATATTCAAGGGGTTGTTTTGGTAACAACCACTAGAAAAGACCCAAATGAATGGGTCCTTGACTCTAGTTGCACCTTTCACATGTGACCCACAAAAAAAATATTTTTCTAAATTTGTTGACCTAAATAGAGGACAAATTCAGATGAAAAATGACATGAGTTGTCAAATCAAGGGGATTGAGAAGGTCAAACTCTCATTAAATAACAATTGTACCCTAGAAATTGAGAACACCAGATATGTCCCTGAGTTAAAAAGAAATCTTATTTCCTTGGGTGAGCTTGATGATAAATACAGTATTATGATTCATAAAGGGTTTTTAACTCTTATGTAAGGAAATAAAACTATCATATCCTCTCAAAGATAAATGGCATATATACTGTATGTGCTAAATCTGTGATAGATCACTGTTCTACAACCTTAAACTCTGATTCCAATAAGTCTTTAATTTGGCATAAAAAACTTGGCCACATCTCAAAAAAGGAACTGATAATTTTAAATAAACTTGGATGTTTTGGTAAGGACAATGTTAAGGTTTGGATTTTTGTGAAAATTGTGTATTTGGAAAACAGAAAAAATTGCCTTTCAAAACTGGTATTCATAAATCTACTTCTATATTAGAATATGATCTTTGGGACCAGCATCTGTAAATACTTTGAGTGGATTTAGATTTTATCTACTTATAATAGATGATTTTTCAAGAAAAACTTTGACTTTTCTTCTAAAACAAAAATCCGATACTTTCCAAACCTTTAAACATTGGAAGTTGATGATCGAAAACCAAACAAATAAAAAAATCAAGGCTTTAAGGACTGATAATGGTCTTGAGTTTTGCAACTCTGAATTTGACTTGTTTTGTAAAAATTATGGAATCTTAAGACACAGAACTGTAACATAAACTCCTCAGCAAAATAGTGTTGCTGAGAGAATGAATAGATACTTATTGGAAAAAGTGAGATGTATGTTGTAAAGTTCTGGTCTTCCTAAGTTCTTTTGGGGAGAGGCCCTAAAAACAGCAACTTATCTAATAAATAGAAGTCCGTCAAGTGCTATTGATTTTCAAGTCCCTGAAAAGATATGATCGGGAAAAATTCCTGATTATAGTAAACTGAAAGTTTTTTGCTACATTGCCTATTCACATCAGAGT
>NW_019264840.1:293167-314704 GCF_002742605.1 Olea europaea var. sylvestris
AATTTACTCAGATTTAGTTCTGTATGTATTAGGCAGTGTATCTTATGTTATACTAATTAAGGTAACGAGAGAATTGATATATCATGTAGCATTTTAAGTTTTCAAATTGTTGCTTGATATTATTTGCATAATTCAGATTTGCTGATTGTGTCTTCTCCATTTGAATATTGGTTAAATGAATCTATCTTGGGGTTTGTTCAGGGGGTCCAAAAGCGGCATGTGCTGGTTGTGCTGGTTTTGCTGCATTTTCAGTCCTGATAGAGAAGTTCCTGGATAGACACGATTGAAGCCAAGGGAACATTCAGTTTTGCTGGCATAGTTCATGAATTTGAGACGGGAATTTAAGACCCATCTATACAATTCTTTTTAATAGTTTTTCCCTTGCCCAGTTACAACTTAATTATATTTTGTAGCCTTCGAGGGATGTAAAATGTGTTTCATAAACACTAGCTATTCCATTTTGTAATCGTTTCAAATGACCTTAGACAAATTTGCCTTTCATACTCGGAAAATTCAGTTGAGATCACATGATATTACATCATGAATTACACCCAATAAAATCATTAGTTCCAAAATTTCTGCTGTGCTTTTCTCTGAAGTTGTCTGGGGAACTTCCTGTTCTGATATGCTGCCTGTCTTCGTCTTTTTTATAAAACTTGGTTCCTGGAATTTCTCACACATCACCAATACTTTGTCTTAGCTGTCGAGACCCTTATTTTTTTTTTTTTTTTGTTTGGTTTTTTTTTTTTTTTTTTTTTTGTGCAGCTATAGCTCTAGATTCACTAGTAGAGACCAATAAATAGTTCAACAAGGTGGAGATTGTTATATTAGTTGGGTTGCCTCACCATTTCTTGCTGGCCCAGATTGAGACTTGTGGGCTTGGTCTGTTGGAATTAATTTCGAGTTATAAAACGCGTTTTAGAGAGACACGCTTTTGCCTCTTAAATGGTTGAGGTTCAGCCGTACACGTGGCTTCACCCTCACCCTTGGATGGTTGACTGATTAGATACTTACTTGGTTTTGGCCCTGATTCTAGACCATTCGAAGTTTTTCAACCTTTCGCTTTTCTCTCCTTTTCTCTGAATGATAGATTAGGATTCTTGGGTTACTGTAATTCGATATGTTCTTGGTGATTTCTCAATCTGTAATCTTAGTGATGGTTTCTGATTGTGTTGTATAGTTTGTTAGCGATTGAGAGTAAGTTGGATTACAATTTTTTGAATAGAGGTGAAAGGAAACTCGAAGTACATATTGTACTGTTTTTGGTTGATACTTAGTGGATCTTGAGCTTTATCACCTTTTGGTGATGCTCAACCGGTGATTAGGTCGCAAGACTGAACATCCGAGCCCTTTTTAGGGCGAAAACATATCTTTGTGTTTGAATCTTTTTAATTTTCTGCTAATTATTTTTACTGCAAAGCGATCCGGTTTCTTAAAACTTAACGTTTTTCGACTTAACAGCTCCAAGTCAGACTATACTTATACAGGAAGAGTCCTTACAGTTGCTTTATAAAAGGTGCAGATGCACGTAACTTCATTTGTAGAATTGACATTTGCAAATCAACACTGACATGAAAACAACATGCAGAAACATATATTAGGTTAAAAACCACTAGAACATACAAAAACTTAGAACTAACTTGTCCGAATTCGAAATATACAAAATCCTACTTAAGAAGACTACCCCATCTCTATTAAGTCCACAAGGCTGCTGACACATGAATAAACTTCTATAGATTTCGCAAACTCATCATGTAAAAAATACACCACTCAATCCTCGTATCACAAAATGGAAGAACAGTATTAAAAGAAGTATGGTGGTATCGTGGCATCTTAAGATATGGTCATTAGACTCATTACCATTCATAAAGAAACAGAAAGGTGGTCAAATTCCACAAACAGATTACTTCATTTTACAAACAGAAAAGAATATGAAACCAAATCTAATCTCAAAAGCCATAACATTTGAAAACAGTTATACCTCATATCCGGGTACATGAAGTATCAAAATCATCGGGAGCCACTCTCGCAATCCAATTACTAAGTGTCTTCTTTATGTCTGCGTGATTCACATAAGCCAGCTCATACATACTACACAAATTCACTACAAGTGTCTCATTCAGTGCCATTGTCGGAATTCTCTCCAATGCACTCTCCAATACCTTAATTGAATCCGATAAGTCCCTCAAGTACATCAAACAAAGAGCTTTGTTATTAATCGCCACAACATCTGATCCATCCCTCTCTATACACTCCTCATACTCCCTTACCGCTGACACATAATCCTTTCCCACCAAGTAAATCATCGCCTTATTCCTACTAACCAAATTCTTCAAGCTCACATCACTAGTCTCATGCCCAGCCACCATTTTTTCAACCGCGTCAAAACTCATCTTCGCCCCTTCCAAATCCCCATACTGCATTTGCACACAACCCAACTTAGACAACAATATGGGATCCTCTTTCTCGCCTATCTCCGCCCTCAACAAATCCAAGCACACCTTAAACTCCTTCTGGCTCAAATGATAACTTATAATCGTATTAATTACCAATCCCTCACGCTTTTTCCAGATCCCCTGCGAAACATTATCATCACTAGCACCCTTATTATCACGCTCATCAATGGCGCGGGATACGGGTTTTAATTTCTTATTCCGGATGAAATGTAGGAGAGAGTAAAGGCGGTCAAGGGATAATTGTCGGTTCCCGAGGGTAAGCGGCAAGTGGGCTTGTAGCCAACGGAGCGCAAAAGGAACCATGGATCCCGGGTGATGATTTGGATATTGTTGAGGATAGGATTCGAATAAATACTGCCTGGAGTCCAGATCATCGTCTAGGTTTTCGAGTTCTAGTTGGGCATCGGAGAAGCGGCGGAGTTTGATGAGGGCAAGGAGGTTGAAGGTAAGGTATATTAGGTGTTCATGGGGCTTGTTGAGGAGGGAAAGGGATCGAGCGCGTGCAACTTTGTCGAGGACAGTACGCCACGAGCCGCGACACGCGAGGTCCTGGAGGGTGGATAACTCGTGGCAGTGGGAATTGAGGGAGGAATATGGGTTGGAGAGCGGATCTTCCACCAGATCAGCGGCGGCGGTGGCAGCAGCGGCGGTGGAGGAATTTGGTGGTGGTGATTCGGGGACGTCCATGCTGGAGGCTATTGTGCGCCGGTGGATACAATTACAGCTCTTTAAAATCGAGTTTTGAGTAAATTGATTTATGACTATCAACTTTGCAGATTGTAGCAATCGTTTCTATTATTTTAAATGTCACTTTATAATATATTTTATAAGGTCTTACTATTAACAAATCGAGTAGGCGTACATTTTAGTGAAGGACGGTCAAATTGGAAAACAAATAATAACTCGTTGAAAATTGGACATCTCACGAGGAAAATCCTTTTTTTCTGTTTTATCGCAATTACCGAAAAGTTATATGCTTGTATTTGAGTCTGAAAAATTGACTTTAATGAGATAATTGGTGGAAGATGAGTAGCTCTTCAAGATATTTTTTAGTTTATATAAAGAGTTTGATACGACAAAGGACATAATAAAGAAAGTGAATGCAACGGTTTAGAGAAATTATGTCACAATTGACAATTTTGTAATTTGTATTATGTATGTTGTGGTGGAAATTTGCTAAGACATGTTTGTCTAAACTTATAAATTAGCAAACTTTTGTACAAGTGACTTTTATTTTAGAAGCATTGGACGCCTGATCATGAAATATCGACCAACCATCCTCAAAATGTCAATCTTATTTCATAATGTAAATATCGAAAAGATATACAAAATCATTTTAAAAGATAACTGAAAGTTAAGTGAGTCAAAAGATAGTATCAAGTACCAACTTTTTCGCACCTCAGCCTGAAGGGTCAAGTCATTGTTACCAACAATAAACTTTAAACTAGAAGTTTAACTCATGTCATCGATGTTTTAAAACCTTCTTATAAATCAAATAAATCATGCTTCCTCTGTACTTTATTTTATAATATAATTTGCACAGTTAAATCATAATTTTTAGCTTCAATGTCATTGCAGTCGAATTAGAATCCAATTGAGGTAAATTTATTTTAATAGGAGATGGTATCAAGCAATTCAATATTTCCAAGTTGAGTGAATTACATTACAATACATTCTCTTTAGGGTTTCTTATCTTTTGTGGTAAGTTGATAACAATATTAGTAATTATTGAACTGTTTGATAATGGTCGGTTTGTCCAATATCATGTAGATGAGTTTTTTCATCCACTCCATTATTGACAAAAAAGTATGTTATGATTAACGAGAATAAAAGGAAATTTAGATATTGACGATAAACTGAAAAGATGTTACATTCTACTGAATATCGTTTCATAAATCAAAACTCAAATGTTACAATATGAAAAAGACATTTTCATATTAGAGTAGGCCTTGCAATAATGAACAATGATGTTGTGACGCTTCTTCAAGGGATTTCCTGAGCTCCTGTTTGATTTATTTAAAAATTAAATTTTTGATAGATTTTAGTAAAAAATGATGAAATATTTGATTGAAAAATTGATTTGAATCTTATAAAATGTGAGGTAGAAAATTAGCTTAAGAGAAAATGAATTTTAAAAATGGGGAAAAAAACAAATGAAAATCGATTTGAAAACTTTATTGGGAAATCATTGCGGTCCTTGTCTTCTTCAAAATATTTTCTAAAGAAAATGGAGAAATAGAGCACGTATCTTCCCCTTATAAGTACTTTTAAATTAAAATTTGAGAATGAAAGCCTTCGAGAGTGAAAGGTGCGTGATTTCTTCTTTTTTTTTTAAATAATAAATAATATATATATAAGAAAGAAAGAGAAAAAGTACATTTTAGAATTGGAGCGAAAGAAAATTTTGTTTCAAGACAAAATCAAAGAAGAAGAAACAAGCAGAACTGGAGGGTTTAAGCTCTTGTTGGACAAATATTAGTTGGTCAATCCTCAATTTTAACTACACATATCATTAGTTCACAACTTTTATTCACTTCTTAACCATACATTTAATAAGATTCACCAACTCATAATATATTACTAGTCTATGTTACATGCGATGCACGAGCTGTGCATGAATTATGGTTTGATTAGCGTAGTTATTGAATATGTTTGAAAATATATCGAAAGATGGAATTATTGGCAAAGAACTAACCAGCAAATAATTGAGATAATAGTATATATATTGATGTGTTTGATTGTGATTTGTAAATTTGTAAATTCATCGTAGTTAATAATGTGTTTGTATTACAGTCAATGATAGATATGAGAGAATAAAAATTAACTTTATTACCATCGTTAATTACAGAGTATAGCCAAGATAAAATAAATAATGACTGATTTTCGAGATAGATGATATAGGGATTACATATACATCATTTGTCATTACTTTTTTTTGTGTGGCAGCTTTTGATCAGGAAATTATACATACTTAACAACATAGAATTCCAAGATCAAATTTACAATGAAGACAAATTTCACAAAACGAAATAGCAAAAATTTCACAAAACCAAACAGCATACTCTTGTCATAAGGTTGGTTTTATGGAAAAGATTTCGACTACTATTTATTCCAGTTTTTCTTTGTGAGCAAATGGATTTATGTCTGAACTTATGTTTTCATCACAAGCTACTTTTGAACTGGAACTATCATTAGAAGATTTGAAAAGGACTTTTTTCTCTGGAGGTGACCAATCTTTTTGATAGTATGTAATAACATTTTTCCCAACTGCAGTAACCACAACCCGACTGTCAACCTTTGTTTGGATTTTTTGTTCAAGACTTGTATCGTCAATATTTGTTTGGATTTCTTGTCTTGGACTTGGATGGTCTAAGTCTGTTACAGAGATGATATCAAATCTATAACTTGATGAATTAGGTTCATTTTGCGATGCTTTTAAGTAGAAAGCTCGTTCAGTATCCTGCATTTTTTTAATGGTTGCTTCGAAGTTTGTCTTTGAACTCTGTGTGTTAATTTTAAATTGTATTAATATTATTCTACTAAAATATGTACTGAATGGCAAAATGTTTGAGATAGGTTGGATTTCTTACAAATTTGGTTTCTTCCATCAAAGACTGTAAAGTTATAAATAATAGTTTCTCAGCTGGTTTACCAATTGCATTTGCACTGATTGATTCCGTGACATCTGAAAACTGCACATATGCTCTACCCCTAAAGTGAAAAAAAAAAATTAGTAATAATAGATGCAAGAGTAACAAAGAGAAGTAGAAATTTCATGCATAAGTAAATATTTTACCTGCACCAAATGAAGTAAAAAATGAAAAGTAATTAATTGTTAATGTATTTTATCGAGGAATAACTTTGAAATTGGGATTCTTGGAAAAAATACAAAGATATGTTTCTCCAAAATCAACATTCGACCGTCTAAAATAGTTGTTGCAAGCCATGTACCAAGATTTGCTATCAAGTTTGCCTGTCGTTGCTGTACCGTTTACCCAATAAAACTTTTGTTGTTACCAGTATAGATATACTTAGAGAAATTATAGGAAAAATAAATAATATGATTGAGTATATCTTGTAATATATATCTTTATATTAGGAAATAAATATAGGCTGATTGAATAACACACGTAACCTTAGTATTACCGCTAGAAAGCGTCCCTGAAGATTTTGAATAGGAGGCACAGGTGGAGAAAGATTTGTGGGGCTTTTGTCCATGTATGATTTTTTTCAATACAAAATCATCTATTTTAATGAAATTTGTTCTTACCCTAATCAAAAGACATGAAAACAATTAGTAACTCCAATAGTAATGTGTGGAAAAATAATTGAGAGGGAAAAAAAGAATAATAAAATATAGCACTTTGTACATATCATTCTGTCATTTGTTTTACTGCGTTGAAAGGTGTATTTATGAAGAAAGTGGAACGGACTTTCATGGACAATTTTAAACCTATATAATATCGAAATAGAGAATGTGTAAAGGATGTAACATATACCTTAAGAGGAGTTTAAATAATACAATAGAATATACCAAATAATGCTGTAACCTTTAGACGGGTTGCAAATATAACTGGTTTTTTGTCAATAATGTTTGCTATCAGTAAGCATTCTCTGTCAACAAATGAATCCCAAAGTGTAAGCATCATTGTTTTGAAATTCATGTCTAGAAGTATGATATCTTGCAACCAAGTTTGGTTGCCATCTTTGGATTGAATCAATCGTTTGGGCGTCATATCAACTGCAACTGCAAGTATATCTGCAAATTTGAAATGAGCCATTAAATTTTCTTTTTTCTGAACATAATCTGTACAAATTTGAAGGAAACTATATTTTGTAGAATCAGTATATGATTATTTAAAATCTATGAAATTTTGACTTACTTAAATCAGCATCTGTATCCATGTATTGTTAGAGTTCATGAAACTGTGTCAATTGATATGTTGATAATACAAACTCTAGATTATCTTCATTCAATTCTTCAATACGAGTTTTTCCAGTTATTGTCCATTGAAGAGAGCCAGTCGAATATCTGTAGTTTGTCGTATTGTTCTTCACATAAGCTTTCGAAATGGTATAAGTTTTTCCTAGAAAACGTTGATCCTCAAAAGCAGTGATATTGGAATCATATAAGCTAGCATGAATAGTATTACCCTGAAAAATGATAAGGAACCATATAAATAACTGTAATATAGGTGATCTTAGATTAAGGAAAAAAACAAAAAAAAAAAAACAAAAAGAAATGAAGAAAAAATGTATGAAAAAGAGTTACCTGAGTATCCATTAATATCAAAAGCTGGTACCTTCCATTGCCTTGTCTCGAATGCTTTGGTGATTGTTTTTCAACTACAATCACTTTAGTTTTCCACTTTTGATTGTTAGAAATAATTTCTAGTAGAAGTTGGTATTGTTCTTCCATCGTGGCAATTTCGTAACAGAATAATAGAGGCAAAATACACACAAAATGAAGATTTCTATCGCAAACTATTTTGAGATATCAAATTGACAAATAAAAGAAGATATATATAGACTGTAAGATTATATCATATTTGGTTTCCCGTACTTTATCTTCTATTCTTAATTTTATTTTTTTATAAAAAGTAATACAAGTATGTGCTGCGTAAAATCTTATTATTAGTCATATACTGTCATAACTTGTTGTCTGCATGAGATATGGAGATTACTCGTAATATTCATTTACTGATAGTACAGAAATAGCGTGAGTTCAAAGATTTACACTTAGAGCAAATTATGTAAAACTATATTTTATTCGTTCTCCCTATTATAAATTTAATAAAAGGGCGTCAAAATTTGAATTAAAAAAGGATAAAGATAGGATTTACACGGTAAAATCTTATCATACCCATACTCTATTGATTCATAATGACTGAACATAGACATAGGTTGTCAAAAGTTTAAACATGGTACTAGAATGGCTCTGAATTAAATTAAGTTGTATTCACCGGGGAAAAAGTATTCATGCTACAAACCTTCATTGTAATGGAAGGAAAATTTGATTCAATTATTTTTTTAGCTTAAATAAATTGAATTGTAAATATCTAAATACGCATGAATATGTTGATGTATGATTTTGTGTATGAAATTGAAGAATTCAAACAAAGACGTAGATTTGAGATTGTATAAAATGTGTGAATAGTTTATATTTCATAACACAACAAAAATACTTGATTGATTATTGACCAAATGCATAAAACAACAATAATATACAGTTCACATGTGACATCTTTTTATCTTGTGGTTGGTATATAGCTCAATTATTATATTTTGAGTCCCAGAAATCTATACATTTAGCAAGAGAAACTATCCGTAGATTTAAATAGGAGAAGCTCTGAAATTGGCTGGAAAAGGTAACGATTTTACTTAAAAATTTACAATCGAAAAAACTTGTATATATCTGCACAGATCTGTGTATGGGCAATAATTTTACCCATAAGAACTCTGTGATTATGGAGACCCAAGTCTCCATAATGGGTCTCCATAATCACGGAAGCCTTGTTGAGGCCTTCGTGATTACGGAGGCCTTCGTGTTACGGAGGCCAGGCGTTGGCCTCCGTAATATAGAGGCTTGACATCTATTATCAGGGAGGCAAGGCCTAATTTCATGTCACGAATTTTATGTCATGAATTGTCTGAACTGTCTAGACACGAAGATAAGATATTTTATTATCGATTTTAAAATATTTATGCATGTATAGGTTATGAAAATATAATGTTTATTTGGAACTCTTAAAAAAAGTTTCTCTATTTTTAATTTTTAGATTCATTCATAAATACGATATGATTTTTGAAATAATTTATGCAGATATCTCTAGAATACATAATTTCTCCGAATCAATGGTTTTCTACTACAATTATCCAGTATCTAAATTTCAAATATCTTAAAGACTTTGTAGAATTTATAGATTCGAATCAGCAATTTTCATTGATGTGCAGTAATTTTTATGGATTTCTTTATGGAGCTTTTTACAAAGGAAAAAATGTACAATTTAGTAATAGATTGGTGCACGAATTTATATTGAGGCTTGTGAATTGTGGGAAAATGATGAAATTTGGGTAAGGTTAGACGATCGTGTAGCCAGATTTGGTATACAAGAATTTTGTCTTATTACTGAATTACCTTGCCATGAACCATCTATGGGCATTGATGATACAAATGACCGTCTTAGAAATTAATACTTTAATGGTACAAGTCAAATCAGTATGAGGATGCTTTTTGAAGCATTCCATGCGTGCGAACATGAAGAAAATAAATTGAAACTTGGTTTAGTCATATTGGTCGAATGTATGTTGACACCCACTTCAAGACAAATTAATTATAGAACTATTGTATAGTTGAGCATCTGAATAAGTTCCTTGCATATCCATAGGGTCGCAAAGCATATTTAATCTTGTTATATTCATTGAAAGCATCACAATCTGAGAGAATGCAAATGATACAATGGAATGAACAAACAGAATGCAAGTATGCATTACATGGGTATCCACTTGCATTCCAGGTAATTAGTCACTATTTTTGTATTGACTTATTATGTACAATTTATTCCCATAAAATGTTTTTATACATATAATATTTATTTTTAATTATCTTGTAGTATTGGATATATGAAGTATTTCCAAAGATTGGAAAGAAATTTGAATGTCGTTGACATAAAAAACCACAGAGTCCAAGAATATACAAGTGGAAATCCAACCAATTTATAACTGAAAAGGAGATAAAGCTTTTTTTGTCTACTCGTAATGTATGTTTTTATGAATGTACAATTACTCTCACATTCAATTATCTTAAAATAAAATTAAACTCAAAATAAACGATTTTGGTATTTCAATTTGATTACAGATTTGAGTGATTGCTGTGCTACAGCCTAATGAAGAAGAATTACATAGTCTTTGGTACGGAACTCTTTTATTGCCAGTGGATAATGGACACAGTAGATTAGATGGGATTGTAAATGGAGTATTAGATAATGCAGTAAAATAAATCCCAGACAATATATATGTGCAAGAAAGACGATTCCCGGTACTTCTACATCTTCAGCTGTATTTGGATCTAGCTCTGTTCGCAATGGCTCCAACTCCTTAAGTGAAGATAAAATGGAAGAATTGGTTGAGTATCTTTGGTAACACATAGCATCAGACGTGTCTGGTGTATATAGCAACTTGAAGGCAGAATTTGCTGAAAAATCAAGAGCTTACCACCATGCGGTTCTTGAAAACCAAAAACAGTTATTTGAGAAGCAAAAAAATTGACAAGAAAATTACATGCAACATCATTATCAGATAATTCTTAATAACCAAAGGCAATTTTTCGAACAGCAACAGAAGTGGCAGGAAGATAGATATCAGAGTATGCAATCTTATATTGATACCAGTTTAAGTTCAATGAGATCCTATGTCGAGAAACAAAATCAGGAAACACTGAACACATTATCTGAATGGAAGTCATCATAGGTTCCATGCAACAAGATGTTCCTCTCGATATAAGTGTTGTTCCTTGCGATAAACCAAAGGAGATATCAATAGTTGAACAAATTGAAAGCTCTAAAATGTCGATAAAAGAGAAGAAAAACAAGGGAAAACAAATATAGTTTTCATCATCCTCAGATCATCCTCTGGAAGACTATCCTATGCAAAAATACATAAAAATTAGAAATTTTATATCGGAGAATCAATCTGAGTAATAAATCTAATTTTACTTGTATTAGCTCAAATGTTCAAGTTCTCTTTTGATTTATTTGAAATTAATTAAAATTATGTCATCCAGTGCATACTTGGATGATGGCAGTAACAATGTCTTTGGA
This sequence comes from Olea europaea var. sylvestris, assembly GCF_002742605.1. Taxonomy (NCBI): domain Eukaryota; kingdom Viridiplantae; phylum Streptophyta; class Magnoliopsida; order Lamiales; family Oleaceae; genus Olea; species Olea europaea. Next base: position 304,443 of record NW_019264840.1, read on the forward strand.
AGAGACATGTTGAAATCTCTAATGGATCAAACACAGGACATAAATATTGTTGTAAGTAAAGTCTATGAATTACAATAGATTTTATTTCATAGTCGATATATATAATCTAATTTATATCTATTTATTTCATCAGAATGTTGAGCTAAAGTTAAAACTATTGACGCGGCTCATAAATGATGGTTGTCTGCTTGTTTCAAAAGAATATGCAATTATGGATTTCAAATTTGAAACAGAATGTGCTCGTCACATGATGTGGCTATTGACACAGGAATGGGAATCACCAGAGGTGAACTAGATAGAACTCTTTTGCAAAGTTATGTAAATGGCAAAGCACCTATATTTGGTTGTCTTTGGATGAGATACAAGTATATATTAATTCCGTGCTCATATCCGGGCAATAGTTGGTACTTTTTCCTTGTCAATATTTCTGAATGGAAATTCCAAATATATGATTGCAGTAATAACGTCCATACACCGGATTAAGCAAAAGCACATGCAAAAGCTTTATTGACTATGGTACAAGCATTATTAAATACGATTTTCTTCTAAAGGGGATATAAGGAAATATAGGAATAAACAAATGGAACAGGAGATTATACCCTACCTAAACTGTGCAAACAATGTGTAAGCAGTTAAGTTGCTTGTTTTTAAGCAGAATATTTAATTTTCTAAACTTAGTCATTCATTCTAACACTAAACTATTTCTTCCACAGGCATAATTGTGAAATTTTTGTGCTCAAATATATAGAATGCTTTATTTTGGGATATCCAATTGAATCAGTTTCGTCAGATAGGATGAGCATATATAGACGAAAGATTGCGATAGAAATCTGTAATAACGAATACTTTCTTCATCCCCGTAAGTCCTAATTGTAGTAGATAATCAGAATATACTAATTGGAATATTATGTAATAAACTTGTGTTTTTTATCCTTTCTTTTGGTATCTTGTCACATCAATTTATGTGTACATAAAATAAGACTACTTGACCTAAATAAATAAAGATATGTTGAACATTGAATATTATGAAGGACATGTTTAAAGATAATGATCTGACCATTTTATATGCACCGTGTTGAAAAAAATCGTACTAACAAATAAAGTATAATTGAAACGCATAATAACATGTAAGAATAACTAACCTTGTATAGCTCAATATTATTCTCCTTGACACAAGATGGATTAGCAGCGAAAATATCCTCTTTTAGGCTAACAATATATTAACAGTCCAATTAAGCAAAACTTGTAATTATAGATTTCTTAAGTAATATGTATCAAATTCAAAATTTCAAAGTAGACTACATTTTTTGTGCAACAATTGTGTTATTTTATTTCATCCATTGGCTTTATTAGAACTTTTATGTTTTCTCTTGTTCTTGCTCTAGATAAAGCAACATATAATTGACCATGTGAGAAAACAGGTTCAGGCAAATATAGTCCAACGAAATCTAAAGTTTGACCTTGAACTTTGTTAATGGTCATTGCAAAACAAAGACGAATGGGAAATTGAGTTCTCTTAAATGGTACCGAATACTTATCTCCTTCCAGTGGAATAAATGGAATCTAGGTAAAAATACTTGCTTTCCACGATATTCACCTATTCCAATTTCGGCTAAAATAACATTTCGTTTAAATTCTCGACAAATAAGTTTAGTCACATTACACAAATCTTCTGAAGGATTAATGTTTCTAAACAACATAACAGAACAATTTCTTTTTAGTACAAGTTCATGTGGAGGGATACCATTTAGAGTTAGACTATTCAAAAAGTTCTCATGAATAAATCCTTCTGTTTTATCAACTACTTCATCAAAACTAAAATACGTAAATATCTCTCCTGAAATTTCTTTAACTAACATATTATTTATTACATCTACATGTTCATTTTTTGGAGTCAAAATAACTCTGTTTATCATAGTATTCAAATTGTCACCATATGTGTGAAAATTAGGAAACACAATAGCAATTAGTTTTTTCAATGATTCAAATTCACTCTCAAAATCTATTATTATATTTGAAGGAAGCTTAATCATGTGACGTGTATGTTCTCTTTTTATTCCATTTCCAATTCTAAGTAAATATTCACAGAACAAAAGATCTAATTTAGCTCTCATATTCTCAATCAATGGTAGTTGTGTAAAATATTGCCATAAATCCGAAAAAACTAAACTGGCCTTCATGATATCATCTTTTGTTCCTCTTTGTACTACTAGCAACACTTGTCGAAAATCTCCTCCGAACACAACAACCTTTCCGCTAAATAACAATTCACATTCAGTATTATCTTTTAACATTTTATCCAAAACTTCAAAAGCACATCTATTAATCATTGGTACTTCATCCCACACAATTAGCTTTGTCATTTGTAAAAGTTGACCAAGTGATGATTGTTTACTTACTGAACATTGTATATCAGAACTTGCTTGATGTGAGATTTTAAAACGTGAATGACCAGTTCGCCCAGCCGACAATAAAGAAACAACCACTCCCGATGACACTGTTGTTAATGCAATAAGTTGTCGAGATCATACTACATCAAATAATGCCTTGTACAAAAAAGATTTTCCAGTACCTCCTGGACCATGAATTAAGAAAAAAACTCCATTTTTATTATTTACAACACAGTCTAAAATAACATCATAGGCAGATTGTTGTTCCTTATTTAAATTCTCTGTAAAATGCATATCACATTGAATATTAATATTTGTAGTCTCTTCTAAAATCATGTTTGCTAACACATTAGCATCATTTACAATAACGTCAAAATCTATCAAACCAAAATTATTTATATTTGTACCAAAAACTTCCAAAAATGAATTTATGCATCTCAAAGCCTTAATCTCGACATCACATACTGTCATGCTTGCATGAAAAAACTCTTCTATCATGTACACTTTAAATTTAACCCATAAATTCCTAGGATTTGTAAGGCTACAAAAAATTAACACATTAGCAAAAAGGCGATGCAATAATATAGGCATTTCATAGGTGATCGCCTCTTTTAAACACATTTCACAATAATTATTCCAACCTATTAAACCATGTAAAAATGCAGTTTCGCTATAAGTAGGCACAACAATGTTATTAACTGTTCTTAAATCTTGAAAAGACTTAGACCCTTTTACATGATTCAATAAAACTCTTAGAAAGTATCTCTCGCCCTCAGATGGATTAGTAGCAACTATTCTACTAATAATATTTTGCTTTTTTCTGGGACTCCAAACTCGAAAATATGTATTCCATACAAAGTATGTAGGAAAATCCTTATAAAGTAAAGTTCGTGCCTTTTCATTTGAAATATTCATTCTAAAAAATTCAGTTAACATTGTTCGTTGGATAGAGTCTTTATTTATAATTTCTGATAAATCATATGTTTCATTATATGTAACAAACTGAGCATCTTCATTATGTAATTGCAAATAAACTACAGAAGAAGATATGTCGAATAAATCAAAACTAAAAATTCTCCATATAGCTTTCGGTGCAGATATCCATCTAGCGGTTTGATAATTCGAAATCTCATCAACATAATGCTCATTAGTTTCTTTATTCACAGTAAAATTAACACGATCATGTCCTTTGTACACATATTTGTATAAGTATTTGACTGTTTTAACAGAAGAACATATTTCAACATTAATGTAACAGTCATACTTAGCCAAAATATAAGGATTATATGGTACAACCCATCTATTGTCTAGTACAGAGCCTCTGACCCTAAAAGTAACATCATCGTCACGACGCGTATAAAGTGGATATGAATCACTACCAAATGAAGTATGCAAAATGTATTATCTTGAATACTTATTTTTACAAGTATGGTTATTTTCCGTGCTCACATTTGTAAGATTTAATTGTCCACAAGGACCATGCATTATATGTTTAACCACAGTAGCATGCATGTGCGGATTTCTCTTTGGATCTGGTATTTCACAAGAAACAATTTCATCAACTTGCGTAGATTTAGTAATCTTAAAACTCATTTTAAATATCAGGAGAAAATGAACATGAGGTAGACCTCTTTTTTGGAATTCAATTACATACACATAGATAGCTATAAGCCCTAGAATTTCTCTCTTTATTAAATCTATTTTTAGTTCTTCAAGTTTTGCTCGAAATATTCGGGCTAACAAATCTGGCCTATTTTGTATATTATCATTGTGCCTCAATTCTTGTTTAATTTCGGACCAATTTGGATTGCATGTCATTGTTAAAAATACATCAGGTTTTTCATATCTTTGAACTAAACACATTGCATCCATATATCTTTTAATTAAATTTCTAGGACCCCCAATAAACCCTGTAGGCAACACAATTAATTTGCCAATTTTATAGCCTCTATTCTCACCATTTTGTATACTATCTAAAATTCCTTGGTAAAGTTTACCTCGTATAGTCTTTTGATTATTACGAAAATAATCTAATCTCGCAGTTTCAATCTTAACATACATATCCACTATATATTGTTGTACAAGTCTGCCTGTATAAAGGAGTGCAGACTTATCTGAAAGTCTGATTTGAAGTTTGTAGCAATAATATTCACGGCACGACACAGCAATTCGTTTCTTACCTCTCTTCATAGTTGAAAGGAAAAAAGATTTAAAGTCACAAAAACAGATCTAGAAATGACAATACATTTATGCACTCTAAAAAAATTAAAAAACTTCAATGGTAATAAAACTTACCACGATCTTCTATCTAAATAAGTTGTTCGGTCGAATCAATGTGATTGATTTGTATGAAATCTTCATGGACTATTGAAGTATTCAAATTTTCCTTTTCGATACCTTCATGCCATCTAGGTTCTCCATAGGTAAATATTAATGGATATTGAAGTGAATCATAACAGCCATATTAGTAATTTACTCTATGTGCAGTATTGGAATGATTATAAAAAAATATATCACGAGTCTTTATACTTGCAGATGGATCTTCATCAACCCACACTGCAGCAACGTGTTCACATGATTGCATGTTATATACTCTCTGGTCGAGACCTGGATCAAACCTCAGCACGATACAGCATGAATCAAAATCAGAAACTTCACTTAATGATCGAAAGAAATGACAATATGGATTTATCTTTAAAATATCTATTAACTTTTTCAAAGTTGATTTACTTAACCTATCTGAAATTTGTAGTCTATTACTAATTTCATTATCAGCATCGTAAAAGTATAATTGCAAATACATAGGATTTCCATCAATTGGTAGAAGTGAATTTATAAAATGGTATATCTGTCCCTGAACTTTGAACATATATACACCTCTATTATTCTTGCATAAATTTTTATCATATTTAACACCAAGTGAAGTTAATGAAAATGGTTGTTGTAAGTACGAGCAACTTTTTTAAAAGCAATCGCTTCACATGAAGTAGAAGTAAATAGCTCATACAATTCAGGAGGAACACTGTTCAACTGTAATTTAACTTTTCCATCACAACAACAAAAATCCTTACTTTCTTTGTAAAATTTTTTTGCACCACAATATTTACAAATTGTACAAGACGAAAGAATATAAGGTTCAACTAGAATATTTCGTATATCAATTCTCTTAGAACAATCTAAAATGATAGGAACACGTGAATCACATTGAGATTGCATATTGTCATTTTCAGATTGCTTTTCCAAGCCAATGCTTTCATCAGCATGAAGATCCTTCTGTAATTTGAAATACTGATCAATAGAATCTACAATCATAAAATTAGTATAAGATCGCTAAAAAACAACAGAAGTGCAAAAATTGGATTAAAAAATAATTTTACAAAACAAGATGAAACGAAGTGTACTACAACATGACCAAATAAATAGCCGGATGTAAAAAAAAATTATAAAAAAAAGTATTCAATCTACGAAACCTGTTGTGAATTCAGGACAGCATTTCATCCTTCTTCCTGACATATGTGTAGAACTTGTAGATACTTCTGTCATACCAAATATTAATGTTAAAATTACGTAAAAAAGAAAGTAAAAAACATTAAACCAACAAGAAATCACATTTAAACAACAAATCATACCTATATGTCTCTTACGCAATTTGTCTTTTTGTACCCTTGGCTGAATTACAAGTTCAGAATCGTGTGCTTGTGTGGATAAGTCCAGCTTTCTTAAATGAGCACATCTACTCTTAAACCAATTATAAACATTTATATTCGAGATTTGTCCATGCAACGATAGTTCGGAGACTATCTGCATGATCCTTGACTTGTTTGGAGTTTTATTCTCTTGATTAAATAGAGATTTAAGAACTTGAAGTTGTGTAGATGTAGGCGTCCAATATTGCTTACCCATTGTATTGCTGAAAGAAAGAAACCACAAAAATCAACTCAATAAAATTGAAAACATAACTAAGAGTATGCACATTGAAAACAATATCCTCAGACAATAGAAGCCAAAAAAATGCATACACTTCCATGACCCGAACAATAGGAAATATATCGAAAAAAAATAAAAATAAAAATGAAACCCACCAACAACAACAGGCCTATCGCTGAACAAAATATACACGCAATTGAAGACATGGAGAAAATAGAAGGATGGGAGTGATGGGAAAGAGGTGATGAAAATAAGGACAATGATTAAAATAAGGACAAAGACAAGATGCTTGCACGAACGAAAGAAAAACAACGACGTTTTCCCATTCAAAAGGTAAAATGAAAATGATACAGACAGGGAAATGAATAAATTATACTCACCTAAGTATTATAGTTGGAAGAATAAAAAAAAGAACTAAATATACTTATTCATTTTTCTATTTCTATATTATATATTATAAATTTTTATCATCACATAAATAGAAATTAGAAAATTTTAAAAATAACGTTAAGAAAGTCCGACTATTATTTAAATTTCATACAACATAAGAAACTCATGTTTAAACTAAAATATAACTTCATATAAAATTATGTTCGCCAAAACAAAACAAAAAATATTGAACTGTTTGTTATAATAAGAGCGAAGAGAAAAAGAGGGGGAAAAAATAATGCCTCCATAATTACGGAAGCTAACAAATTTCATTTTTTCCCCTTTCTTCTTCTTTTACCGACTCTCAGCACAAAAATTTAATTTCATTTAATCAACCTAATTTTTTTTAATAGTTGTGATTCCTAAAATAAATATATACAATATAAATCATTTTTTATATATATACAAAGCTTATATAAATCCTTCAAAAGAGTAGAAATGTAGATAAATAATAGACATATTAATCACATTTCCAATCGTAACATCTTGAGTGCAATCAAATAATGTGTAAAACGTGTTAAGATCAAATAGTCACTCACGTGATATTTCAATAATTTTTTTCTCCTCACTTTTGTTTTTGGGAAGAGTAAGATCAGGCTTTCTCGGTAACATATTGTCCATTTCTACAACCCATGAACCTTTTGTCAAATCTGGAGAAAAAGAAAAAAATAGAGGAAGTACATATTCTCTAACTTAAATAGCTTCTCGTGTTTTCAAAATTTACCTTAAATCACTCATCATATAAAATATTTACATATCTTTGCTTGCAGGTGCTCAACAAAAAGAAAATCAGGCGTCTATCTACTCTTTCTTAATTACCCTACCTATTTTTTCAAGACTAAATTTTGCAGTTTTAACTTACATATTATTTATTGAATATAGATGGACTAAATGTCAATCTTCAATTCTATTAAAAATTGAACACAAATCATGAATTTCTTACCAAATTTCATGATATTCTTCTACAACGACATATAAGATATTTTCTTTTTTAAATCATATACAAAGTTTATCTTACAGATATGGAACTTCCATTAACAAACTTTCTAACTCGCCTCTATTGCAAAATCTACTTTAAAATCTATATTAAGGCCTCCACAACGTAAGTAATAGAGTTATTCTAACAAAATTTTCATTGTACTATATCGAGACAGAATGGAGTTGCCACATCGTTTCATCAGAATCATTACTCCTCCACAAAAACATAATACCCGTCTGGTTAGTCACACAACAATTTCTCCTCTCACATTTGAATAGATGCATTCTTAATATCTCTCTTATACTTTTTAATGTATATGTATAAATGCTTCCCAGATCCTTTGTCAACGATTGGAGACACCAACTTGGTGACATAGTACGAGTAATTGCATATGATGGTACAATTGTCACAATACGATTGGAAAGACATAATGGAAGAATATATTTTGCCGATAAATGGGAATAATTTTTTGACCATCATAACTTACAGGATGCTCATGTTTTGATATTTGAATATAAAGAAAACTCCACATTCAATATGACCATTCTAAATTAGAGGTCACACATGACTCCGATGTTCCTAAAGAATACAATGTTTCACATACAGATAATCCTGCGTTTGAAATAACACTAACACCTCATCACAACAGCCATCGGGAAATTGTAGGTGTCATCTTTAATATCTCATTCTACATTAATCTCTTCCACATAAATTTGATTCAAAGATCAATAATTTATTCATTCATGGTTTTCCAGTGTATACCAGGATGGTTCTCAAGATATCACCTACCAAGGGTGTGCGCAAAGTGTTCAAATCCATGATTCTTTACATCACAATTGGGAGCTCACCATGAATTTACGACCAAATGGTCTAATAAGACGTATGACTATAGGTTGGACATATTTTTTTACAGAAAAAGAATTACAAATGGGCGATACACGTGTTTTCGAACTTTTGAACAGTAAACCCCCAAAATTCATCGTCTACAAAAAAAACCATGTTGGTCGAAGTTTGACACGTTTATGAGACCTCTTTACTTTCTTCTAAATGAATTTGTATACACCGAAAATGTTTTATTTTCATGTTAATCTATTCTGCTATTTTTACACACAATTTTATTTACTCTCTTATTTACCAACTCATTCCATCCACATTTTAATGATTCCCAAATATCTAAAATTGAATAATACAACACCATTCCTTCATTGAAACTCCTTAATTGAAATATAATGTTCATAAAAAATTCGCACACACATTACGCAAATAGATACATTGTTCCACCAAAACATTTGTTTTTATATTCACTTATATATAGAAACCACCATAGGCGTATATTTCATTTTATTTTTTTATATTTTGATACGGATCCATTGCATACTTCAAAAAAAAAAAAAAAGAAGAAGAAGAAGAAAACATTAACAGCAAAAATTCGAAATGAAACCAATTCACACAAAATGCAAGGAAATCAATCAAACTCCGTTAAATGAAATTGAGTTGTAGAACTCCACAAATTTCAATTTCAATAAAAACAAAAAATGAACTAAAATTCAGAACAACCAAACCTCAATCAATCCATACAAAATATACAACAAACAATTCTAGTTCACCCCAGAGTTTGTGCACAACAAATCAACATCAACATCGAAGTTCAACGCTATACAAGAAAAAATGAAAAATCAAATCATATGAAAATAGATTTCCCCCTCATAAATCATCGCATGAAAAACCTCTAGATATTATTGCTACCACGAACTAAAGAGAAGTTGAAACATTCTCCACCACTACCTGCAAACTAAAATAAGGCCAGCAGAAATAATGTTATTTTATCTAGTAAGAAGCAAAAAAACACGTGTCAACGATCGAACAAACAAAAAGAACAAATACAATATAAGCGCAACGATTGAAGCACAAAATATATATATATATATCATAAACTAACAACAAACAAATTTCGCTCAGGCACAACGGACAAACAAATTTCATAGAGCCCAAACTTCGCTCAGGCACAACGGACGTAAAAGAGTTTTACAGAAATCGCAAAAAAAATTTTGAACCTTAGAATGCTTCAGAATCACGAAAGAAAAAAACATTCAAACCCAAAATATAAAATCAACCAAAAGAAGAACACAAACACAAAGGTTCACAACAGATTGGAAGCCCCACAGAAATCAACTTGAAAAAATAATACAAACTATAAGTAGGGAAAAGAAGGAACTAACTTGTTATAAAAAAAGCCCGAAAACATTGAAATTCTAGCATTGGATACCAAGCAAACAGCTGAAAACAAAGTATAAAACAGATTAGTCCATACGTCAAAAAAATATAATAGAAATAGAAATAGTATACATACATGGAGAAAAGAAAGAACTCAATGAAACTCAAAGAGAAAAAGGAGTTAGGCAGTAGCGTGTGAAAATGGAGAAGAAAAAAGAAAGATCTACCTAAACTGAAGACAAATGGGTGCATCACTGTAGCTTGCATATATATATATATATATATATATATATATATTTATTTATTTATTTATTTATTTATGT
>NW_019264840.1:315024-331711 GCF_002742605.1 Olea europaea var. sylvestris
CAAACGTCCTCGTTTTGGCTCCAAAGATGAAAAAAAAATGCTACACTGTGTGAAAATGGAAGAGCAGACGACGTCGTTTTTACTCCAGAAAAAAAGTTGCTATAGTGTGTAAAAATAGAAGAATCTACCATTTTTTCTACAGTAGCGAGATATTGCTCTTTTTATATAATAGTGAAAAAGGAAAAAAAGAAAATTGACAAACAATGGCTAAATAAAATAGTAATATTATTTGCAGTCACTCATTACCATAGTCGTCCTACATGATATACATATGATGATTAGTAATTTAATGTATTAATGTGATAGTTTTTTATCGTCTCATGTATCGAATTATTAACCGCCAATATATATATCATGTAAGGCGACCAAGATAGTGAGAACTGCAAATACTATTATTATAAATAAATAAAAAACAGTTTTAGCATAATTACTAGTTGACTTCTCGGCCAATACTTTGTTCTAACTCGAATACTGCCAACTTGTCCTTCAGCGCTTTTAGGGCTGTCTCTTCTTTCACCTTGTTATTGCATTCCTTATTGAAAGCCATCAGTCTGGCTTTGAAGGCCTGAATATCGGCCATTTGCTTTTGTAACTTAGAATTCATTCAAGACTCCTTGATTATTCTTTTGCCAATTACTGGCTCTTCTAGGGCCACTATATTTGGCCTCATCTGTCTGAAATTTCAGTGAGCGTGTCCACTGAAAATGGCTCTTCGCTTTGCGCGACAACTTGAGTTTCTTCCCCATCTTGTACTACCCTGACAGGTCCATAGTTTCCTTCGTACATGAACTTTTTCACCGAGTTTGCTTCTGCGACAAAAGGCCTATGATCAGCCTGTACCACCTCTGCTTCGCCTTTGTTATTCCAAAAGATCAGGCATTGATGGAGTGATGAGGGTATACAGTGACTTTCGTGTATCCAATCTCTTTCTAGTAGCACATTGTAACTAGTAGGACCATCTATTACAAAGAAGATAGTGGTCCTAGTGGTCGTCCTTATAGTTATGTCCAATGGCATAACTCCCTTAGCTGAAGTTGCTCCTCCATTGAAGCTCGTGAGGATAACTTCTTTAGGAATCATATCACTCTCTGTCTTTGTGAACTTCCTCATCATCCTAGATGGAATGGTGTTTATAGCTACTCCATTGTCGACGAGCACTTTTGCCACTGGGATGCCGTTAACTAGAGCTTTAATGTACAATGGCCTCAAGTGTTTAGTCAATTTCATGGCTGGCCGTTTAAAAATAACCTTTTCGGCAGCCTCTATTTCTACTTCCTGCTTGTTTTCTGTCGAATTATCCCCCTACGATAAGTCGACATGCAGTATATCGCGCTGATTCTCTGTCTCCTGAACTTCCTTCTTACTTTCTTCTAATGCTTCCTCATCAGTTACCTAACCTGTTGGAGGGGGCATTATTCTTGGAGGTGACCCATACTTTTCAGAGCGAGGCACTCTCTTCTTCCTTTTGGGTGTCCCGTACAGTACGTAGAAATCGAAAGGACGCCCAGATGGTTCTCCCAACAAGTCTACTTCGCGAACTCCCTCTCGATGTAGTTGCTTCAACAGAGTATTGCGCGATACTCCTTTCTTCCTTCCTTCTGCTTCTAGGTCAATTTCTTCTTCAATATCTGTCATCCCATCGTCCTCTTCATCGTTGTAGGCCTCTCTAGAAGTCTGGCCTTCTTCACATTCCAGCACGCAAACTTCTCCTTCGTTGTCCTCCCTCCCTTCTTTTTTTTTCTTTATTCTTGAATTCATTGGCCAGTAAGTAATTATTGGCCACGACAGGAGGCAACGTACCGAATTGGATAGTAAGGGGCTGATCTGGATCTTCTCCATCCCTTCTGTCTCGCTCAAACTTTGATCTCCTAGAAGAAGTTTCAGGCAGTTCCTTCATTGATTCATCTGTACCGGTCTCTTCACTATATTTGAGGACATTTTGATTGGCTACCTTGAGTAGTTTAGGCGCTTTAGGATGTGGCACTCCCTGTTGCTGCCTCATCATCCGTCCATAGTTTCGTTGGAAACGCCTTTGTTGGGTTCTAGTCATCTCATCGAAGGGTATTGCCCTTCCTGCATTATACTGGAATGAATGTCATACATTTGGCCGGCGAGGTTGCGGCCTAAATGTTCTTCCATTATCTGTTAGCCTGAATTGCCTCTCAAAAGGCGGTCCTCTATAGAATGATGTACCTCGCCCTCTACCAGGCTGAGTGTTTGGGAAGAAGGTAGGGCGATGGGGATGCTGCCATATCCCTGGTTTCTCCGTATTTCTATTCACTTCTATTTTACATCTTGCACACATGACGTCTTCGTCCTTTTTTGGTTCTTTCCCCTTGATTCGTTCAAAGACACTGGGATGTGGTCTAGGATCTTCTTCTCCATCATCTACGACCAACTTGAATTTTGGCAACTTGTTTTTGAATCCAGATGTCACCATGTTTATTCCAAGAGGCTGTGGAAAAGGATTTTCATCCACTGCCATCTTCTTCTTATCGTCAAACGTAATTCATCCTGATTCAATGGCATCCTACAATACATGGCGAAAAACCAAGCAATTGTTAGTCAAATGTGACCATGCATTATGCCACTTACAATATTTTTTACCCTTAATTTGTTCAGAGTTTGGCAATTTGTGCTTATCGCTCAACTTTATCTGCTTATCCCTATATAATTTATCAAATATAAGGTCAGCTTTGGTTACATCGAACGAGAACGTTCTAGCCTTTGTGTTTCCATCTTTTATGGGCTCATATTTGCCCGATGGTCTAGGCTTGGCCATTATGGGACAAGTATACGTATCTCCTTTGACCAATTCTGCCAAACACATTTCGGCTTGGTCGTATGACTCGTCACTAATGGTATGAAAATCAAAATTTGGGTCTTTATAATAAGTCCCTTTACTAGATTTTTTCATCTGTTCTTCCTCTCTTATCAGTCGTTCATACCTAATCACATTCGCACTCAACTGGAAAAGGTCAGGAAATTCCTTATCCTGTAATTTCTTTTTTAAATCAAAGCTCAAACAGCCCTGAGCGATTTTGACAAATTCTTTTTCAGGCAAAGGTACAAAACACTTGCTTCTTACTGTCTTGAACCTTAGGAGAAAACTTTCTACCCATTCGTTTGGCATTTTACGTAGATTTGCCAAATCAGCTAACGTGACTTCAGACTCGGTTTTATAAAACTGAGCGTGAAATAGCTGTTCCAATTGTTGCCATGTTTGAACAGAATTCGCTAGCAAGTTGATGAACCAGGAGAAAGCTACTTCTGTTAATGAACTAGGGAAAAGCCTCATTTTATGGTAATCGGTTACATCACCACTTTGCAATGTGAATCGCCCTATGTGTTCTAGAGTAGACACCTCTCCTAAACCGGTAAACAGTGAGAATTCTGGCACTTTGTACCCTCTAGGCCATGGATATGCTTGGTCTACCCAATCAGGATATAGATTTGTGTAAGTCGGCCTAACGACGGGATGCACCCCAAAAGCCATCTCATCCTGTACGATTTTCATAATCTGATTCCTTAACATGACGTTCGGGTCATATAGAATTCCTACAGGCTGGTTAACCGGTTGATTTGCATGAGGCCTGATGTTTGGTCCTTGATTGGCAACAAAATTACAATAATTAGGGTCATTACCATTAGCCTGAACATCTATTCCCTCATTAACACGTGGGGTATTCTGTCCATTGTTTAGGACATTATCTCTTATGTTTGGATTACCCCCCAAGTTAGGCGTACTACTACCATTGTTCTGATTTGGCACCGCAGTACCCCCTTGGTTTGAAGTAGAGGGACCAGAAAGTGGTTCTACCCCTTGATTCGGATTTAGGACTGAGGGATTATGTCCCACAATTGTCCTAGTTTGAAAGTGATTTGCAAGAGGTATAACTGGTTGACATATTTGGCCTACTAACTTATTCATTGTTTTGTTCAAAGTGTTTAGTTGTTTGGCCATGTTGTCATAATGTGCATTTTCATTTTGGGTAAATCTTTCCATATTATGAATATTTCGAAGATTTACCTGTTCAACGGCGTCTTGTGTGAGTTCTCCAAGTAATGCACGCATGGTTCGAGGATTCAACTCCGTCATTGGTTCGTAATGACTGTTACTGCTCTGATTCTGTCCATCTGTTCGTGGAGAGGCATGATGCTCCTCATATCGCTCGATCATAGACTGGACTCCTCCCTGACTTGTTACTTCCTTATCGGATCTCTGAGGCATATTGTTTCACCCTTTGTATTTTCAATACCAAACACCACTGTCCCACCGGGCGTGCCAAATTATTTCGCGCGAGTTAGTCGCAACAATTAAAAGGGATCAGACGATTGTGTAAGGGACAAACCTCTTGAGACAAAGTCCCAAAAAGGGGTGTTCTTTTATTGGCGATGACTTTACAATTGGAAATCAAAAACAAAATGCCTCCAAGGGGCGCAAGCACACGAGTTATTGAAAAAAGTGTTTAAGTCTAAGCTAAGGAAATTAAAATTACATGCTCTCTGTTCGAGAGTTTTTGATTCGGTCCTTTGCTCTATGTCTTTTCTCCCTTTTATACTCCATGGATGATCTCTTTGTGATCAACCGCCTAAAAACTGCTTGATCGTTTTACAACTGCCCACTTTCCTCGTAATGGCCAGCTTGTCATAAAAACTGTCTTTTTTAACTGCTGCCATTACTCTTCGTCTTTCAACCGTTTTCGATTGAATTCCTTAAATCGTGGAACGTGATAGGGCTGCTTTAATAACTGCTTTGATAATCGCACTTCTTAATAACCACAACGCTTTATGTTTGCTAAGATCTTGGGCGACTTGAAGGTTTGGGCGAGAATAGAGTAACAGCTCCGGGCGACTGCATGGCACTCCATTCGCTCAGATTCTGGGCGACTTGTAAACTTGAGCGATGGCGTTACCGCGTTCTTAGGCCTTCATCTTGAATTGTTTGATTGGGCTTCATTCTTTGGGTTATCTGATTTGGGGATCCTCCAATTGGGCTTCATTCCTTGGGCCGTTCGATTTGGGCTGAATTTTTATGTGTCAACAATTACCAAGGAAGAAAAATCAAAACCTAGTTCTTCCACCACTATCTCTTCTACCAACACCATCTTCATTACTGTGAGACTTGAAAAATAGATTTATTCTATAATGAAATCAAGTTTGAAATTTGAGATCTGATTTTTTTTCTTTTTCTTTACAGCTTGAATTTTGTTTAGTTTCTTTATGTTATGTATATATTTACCACAATTTCGAGGTTTGGGTAGTAGAAGGAGGAGGTGGTTTATGACGACGAGTTAGGATTTGGGATAATGGTGGAGGTAGTGCTTGTTAGAATACATGTGCCAGCCAAGAATCCAGAATATTCCAACAAAGTCTTCCGGATTCCAATATTCTAATAGATTGCTTCCATTAGCTTCCATCTCCAGCTGTTTAGTTGTCAGGCTATTAGTTTAAAAAAAAGGTTGAACTCCAACCTTAAGGGCCCCCACCGCCTCGCCCCTAGAGCTTTGTGAGGGTGGTAAATCGCGAGATTTGCTCCATCAGGTTAGGGAATAAGAGCTGTCTGTACACTGCACCTGTCAGACTATTAGTTAGTTAGATGATTAGTTTGTTAATTAGCCAATTAGTTAGTTAATTACTTTACCATTTTCTTTATAAATAGAGTTACTGTATGCATTGAGAAATCATTGGATTTTATTCCAATCCCTCTTTTCATGGAGGTTTATCTTCTTCCTTTCATCGAGTGTCTTTTATGGAATTTATTCCGATTCCATTATATTTTTTCTTCTCCTTTGAAGTTTAATTCAAGGTTTCTAATTCAAGAATTCAACATGGTATCAGAGCAAGGACTGCTTCCATATGCTATTTTTCGTTTTCCAGAATTCTACTGGAATCATGTTTGTTTTCAGTGGAGTTGAGAAAATCCGATTATAACTTTAGCTTCAGATTATCCTGGTGTTGCTTTTCGTTTTTCCAGCATTCTACTAGAATATGATTGTCTTTTCCAGCATTTAATAAGGGTTAGGCCAAATCCCATTGCAATTCTGTGTTTTCTGAAGGCTGGTAATAATGGTAGAACCTCCAAACTTCAAAGGTCATTCATCTTCGTAATGTTGGATATGAAAATTTCTCCTCTTTCAGTTAGTTTTGGTTCTCTGAAATTTCAGAGATCTCTATGAAATTTTTGAAAATTTCATCTCTCAACATCTTGCAAACTCTGGAAGGCATTGTAGGAAAAGACAAGCTTGTTGCCTCCACGTATAGTCCACTTCTCTACACTGTTGTTGATCTCATCAATGTAACTAAATTAGACACAGAAATTGAATCGTGGCTTGCTGCTCACAAGGATGAGGCATTCTTTTCTACGAATGCTGATGTACAAGCTTCTAGGAAATCAGCAAAGTTGTCAAGATTCAGTAAGAGCTTGGTATTGATGTTCTGGTTCATGGAGAACTCGAGAGGAACGACATGGTTGAGTACTTCGAAGAGCAATTGTCTCCAGAATCTACCTGTTTATGCTGCTGTTGATAAAAGGATGCTACAAATCATATTAACTGTTGTGGGGAATGCTGTGAAGTTCACAAAGGTAGGTTATGTTTCAATTGATATCTCTATTAGCACAAGTTCTTATCTAAAATATGTAATTGAACAACCTGCCACAATTACCATTAAGAGTGCAGAAGTTTCCCAATGATTTTAAGGCTAGAGTGAAGTGATGCTGCAATTACCTTGTGAAACTGCTTTGTGTTGCTTCCTCTCCAGTACACTCAATGTTTTCCTTAATCTTCAAGATGGATCTCCATAGTCCATCTTAAGGGAGGTGTGTTAGAATACACGTGCTAGCCAAGAATCCAGAATATTCCAATAAAGTCTTTTAGCTCACTAGATTCTAACATTCCAACAGATTGCTTCATGTAGCTTCCATCTCCAGCTGTTTAGTTGTTAGGCTGTTAGTTAGTTAGATGATTAGTTTGTTAATTAGCCAATTAGTTTGTTAATTACTCTTCCATTTTCTCTATAAATAGAATCATTATATGCATTAAGAAATCATTGGATTGTACTCCAACCCCTCCATTCATGGAGGTTTATCTTCATCCTTTCATAGAGTGTCTTTCATGGAATTTATTTCGATTCCATTGTATTTGTTCTTCTCCCTCTATGGAGTCTAATTCAAGGTTTCTAGTTCAAGAATTCAACAGTGCTAACGGTGGCTATTGATGATTAATAATAGAAAATTAAATCATCTTCTTAATTTTAGAAACTCATTTTTGATCATTTTTTTATCTTCGTATTATTCAAAAGGTCATTACCGATACATAAAAGATTTAGAAGTCAGTTTCAGTACAGATATTTAAGAGCTACAGTTTCAACAACTATGATCTTTAGGAGTTGTATACGCGCGCGCATCAATGAAAAGGTTACCTTGAGTTCACCAATTTCAATACATGTTATGGTATCAAGCATCTTTAAGAGATAGTCAATCCTTTTTTTTTTTCAGCAGCCAAGTTCACCAACTTAACTCCTACCACCATTCGAAACACCAATGACCTTCTTAATACCCTCATCACCATTAATGTCGCCGCGCAAACTCCTTTTAAGCTCACCTCTAGCAACTACATTTCCTTGAAGTTGTAATTCAACACCTTATTCATTGGCTATAATCTCCTAGGCTATATTGATGGATCCAAACCATGTCCATTGGCCACACTCGCCCAAAGCAACTCCACAATACCCAATCCTGAATATATCATCTAGATTTGACAAGACCAATTAGTCCTTAATGCCATCGTTGGCTTCCTCTCCCCAACAATAATTCCATTTATTGGTCAAGCATGGAACATCTTAGGCAACACATATGCTAAGCCAACTCGTGGATGCATTAAACATGTTAAAAGCTAATAAAGAAAATTATAAAGGGGCCTGAAAAGTGTGACTGAATTTTTGCAGGCAATGAACTTGCACTTCTTGGAGCACCATTTGAGGCAGATGACCTTACAAAGAACATGCTGGATAAACTTAGTGATGACTACAAAGAACTTGTTTGTGCTGTTCAGGCCAGAGATACCTCAATAACATTTGAAGAGCTTCATGAAAATTTACTCAACTTTAAAGCATCAAAGCAGACTACTAAGCTAGAACCATCTTATTTTCCTATTACAGCAAATCCCAAGAGCAGAAATACAACATATTAGCACTCATCGTCAAACCCAGGCTTCAATAACTCCCCTTGGTGACACTCTAACAACAATACAAGTCGATTTTCAACATCAATGGATGGCAGACAAAGGTCTACTCCAAGAAATCGTCTTTCTCGTCCATATTTGGGATACTGCCAGATCTGTAAAATATTACAACACCATAGCAACTAAAGGCACATTATGCTGCTAGTTCTACCAATACTACCACTCCATCACTGCTCTTGGATAGTGGAGCCTTTTACTAAGTAACATTTGACCTCACTAATCTTTCCATGCACAATTCGTACAATGGCTTAGATGACATTATTATTGGAATAGCTCGAGTCTCCCTATTACTCATACATGTTCTATTTCTCTCACCACTTCCAAAAACACTTTTGTGAGAAAGAGGTGCAGGGAGTCAGGCGCCATGGCGCCCAAATTGAGAAAAATGGACCAGTGATGCGGGCGCTTGCACGAAACTTGGGGCCATGGCACCACTCATGGGCGCCATGGCGCCCGATTCAACTCTATATATAGCTGGTGTTTTCCCCTTCATGAAACACACAATTTTGAGAGAGAAAAATAGAGAGGGCTTGGATAGAATTTTACAAGTAAGAGTTTGTTCTTCTTGGGTATAAATTCAAAGCCATTTTTCTTTCTTTGGGATTAACTTGAGGCTTGTTCAAGTAATCCAATCCATTGTTCTTCATTTATATATTAAAAATCATTTCTTCCCCAATTTCTTGTTCTTGAAGTGGTTTGGAATTTTTCACATTGCAAGTTTGTTTGATCTTGGGCAATCTTTGGGAGGTCGTTTTTTCCAACAATTTGGTATCAGAGCTTCTTCTTAAATCAAGGTGGTTAAGCTTCGATTTTTGATGAGTTGTTTGAACTTTGTTGTGCACACAAGATGTTTGTAAAAATTCCCAAGTGAACTTTGGTGGTTTATTTCCGGTAAACAAGTAGATAAATCATGTCTACTAGAGGAATGGTGAAAATTGGGAAGTATGAGATAGAGAAATTCAATGGGAAGAATGATTTTTCATATTCGAGAATGCAAATAAAATTTTTGTTGATTTCTCAAAAGTTGCACAAGGTATTGGCGGGAAAGGAGAAGAAGCACGTTGATATGTCGAACGAGGATTGGGAAGAGCTAGATCTTGAGGCACGAGCGTCTATCATTCTATGCCTTCAAAGAGATGTTGCTTTCTTGGTTGATAGTGAGGTAACGGCGACGGAGGTGTGGACAAAGTTGGAGGCGAACTTCATGACGAAGACTCTAACAAATCGGATCTATTTGAAGTCCAAATTGTACACTTGCAAGATGGATGAAGGTACACCAATTCGGGAGTATGTCAACAAGTTTGATAGGATTATATCGGACTTGAAGGACATTGATGTGGAAGTAGATGATGAGGATCAAGCACTTCTACTACTTCTTTCATTGCCAAAGTCTTACGAGAACCTAGTACAAACATTAATGCTTGTGGGTGATAAACTTGTGATGGAGGACACTAGAACGTCACTTCTAGCGGATGATCTTCGAAAGATTGCAACTAGTGGCATGTCTACCATTGGTAACAAGGAGCAAGCTCAAGGATTGTTTGTAAGGGGTAGAAGCAATGTGCGACCAAAGGGCAAGGGAGAAAAATCTAGATCGAGTTCTAGACCTCTTGCGAAAAGGTCTTGTTTCAAATGCGGCGAGCTCGGGCATTTCAAGGCGAATTGTACTAACAAAAGGGGTTCAAAGAAGAACAATAAGAACAACAACAACGGGAAGGTGCAAGTCAAGCAAGAGGTAAGCTATGCCTCGGAAGGAGGGGAAAGCGATGAGTGCTACACCATCTCTTATGATGAAGAAACCTCCGGTAAGTGGATTCTTGACTCTGGATGCTCTTACCATATGTGTCCAAATAGGAAGTGGTTTACTACCTATAGAAGCACTGATGGTGGAACCGTGTTGATGGGTAATAACCATTCCTGTAAAACGGTGGGACTCGGTTCAATTAGAATCAAGATGCATGATGGAATGGTTAGAACATTGATGGATGTTAGACATGTTCCTGATTTGCGGAAGAACCTTATCTCTGTTAGTGCCTTAGACTCCGGTGGTTACAAGATTGTAACATGGAATGGAGTAAAGAAGGTTGTTCGTGGTTCGTTGATTGTGATGACGGGTATTCGTGAAGGCAATCTCTATGCTCTTCAGGGTACTACAGTTACAGAAGATGTAGCGGTTGGAACAAGTGGAAGTGGTGGGGACCCATGTGAGTGTACTCAGCTATGGCATAGGAGGCTTGGGCATATGTCTGAAAAGGGGCTAGATCTGCTAGTCAAGGAAGGTTTGCTAAAGAACTTGAAGAAGCCTTACATGGATTTTTGCGAGCATTGCGTGTACGGTAAAGCACACCGAGTTCAGTTCCAGCCAAGCAAACATAGAAGCAGAGGCATTCTAGACTATGTGCACACGGATGTATGGGGTCCGGCTTCTGTCACTTCCAAAGGCGGTTCCAGGTATTTTGTTACATTTGTTGATGATTATTCTAGATGTGCTTGGATTTATTTTTTGAAGCATAAGAATGAGGTATTCAACACTTTCAAGAAGTGGAAAGCAATGGTTGAAAACAGAACAGGAAAGAAATTGAAGACACTGTGATCTGATAACGGTACTGAGTATACAGATGGTGCTTTCAAGGAGTTATGTGGTAAGGAAGGCATTACGAGACACTGGACAGTTAGAAATACACCACAACAGAATGGGGTCGTGGAAAGACTGAATCGCACATTTCGAGAGAAATCAATGTGTATGCGATCCTATGCTGGTTTGGGTAGAGAATGGTGGGCAGAGTCGGTTGCGAATGCTTGCTACATAGTGAACCGGTCTCCACATTCAAGGTTAGATGGAGATGTACCTTACAGGGTATTGACAGGAGAACATGTAGATTATGAGAAACTCAGAATATTCGGATGCACAGCCTACTATCATGTTAACGAGGGAAAGCTTGATGCGAGGGCCAAAAAGGCTATATTCTTGGGGTATGCGGCTGGTGTTAAAGGCTATCGCCTTTGGTGTGCAGAGGATTCTAAGTTCATAATCAGCAGAGATGTTACTTTTGATTAGAACTCCATGATAGCTTCGTTGAAAGTTACAGTGCCCAGTGGTGATGATGTTGAGACTACAAAATCTCAAGTTGTTGACATAGAACCTAGAGATCAACCTGGTTCTAGGTATGTTCAAGAGGAGCATCATGCAGACACTCAAGATGAGAGTGATGATGGGCTTGAACAAGGGGCGGTTCAGCAAGAGAATGTACAGGCATAGCAACAACAACAGCTTGCAGATAACTTGGCTTCCTCTAGACCACGCCGTACTTACAAGCAAGTTCTGAAGTTGGGGTCAGACGAGCCTTTGAGGCACTATGGACAGACAAATTTGGTTGAGTATGCACTCTCGGTGGAGGATGATGAGCCTACTACTTTCAAGGAAGCTATTTTAAACAACAATAGTGAGAGTTGGTTGGCAGCGATGGAAGAAGAGATGGAATCATTTCACAAGAACCAAACATGGGAGGTTGTCCCATTGCCCATAGGTAAGAAAGCTATTGGTTGCAAGTGGTTGTACAAAAAGAAAGAGGATCCTACCAAGCTCGGTGGTACAAGATTCAAAGCAAGGTTAGTGGCTAAGGGGTTTGCACAAAGAGAGGGAGTTGACTACAATGAGATCTTTTCTCCGGTGGTCAAGCACACTTCCATTCGGGTGCTATTGAGTATTGTTGCTCATCATGATCTTGAGCTGGAACAACTCGATGTCAAAACCGCCCACTTGCACGGGGACTTGGATGAGGAAATCTACATGCATCAACCTGAGAGCTACAAGGTTGAGGATAAGGAACGTCAGGTATGTCGCTTGAGAAAATCACTTTATGGATTGAAGCAATCTCCTCGACAGTGGTACAAGCGATTTGACTCCTTCATGCTAAAGCATGGTTTCTCTAGAAGTGAGTATGACTGTTGTGTTTATATTCGAAAACTTCAGGGAGGTAACTATATCTATCTTCTTTTGTATGTGGATGACATGCTTATCGCTTCGAAAAGCCAGGTAGAGATAGATAGGTTGAAATCTCAACTTGGTAAAGAGTTTGAGATGAAGGATATGGGGGCTGCTAGGAAAAAACTGGGTATGGAGATTAGAAGAGAGAGGACGAACTGGCGAATGTTCTTGAGTCAAAAAGGCTACATTGAGCGGGTTATTGCTAGGTTCGGGTTGCAAGGTGCAAAGTCGGTGGTGACTCCATTGGCTCCACATTTCAGGCTCTCTGGTAAACAATCTCCTACTACAGCGGAAGAAAAGGTACGCATGGATCGTGTACCTTATGCTAGTGCAGTTGGCAGTTTGATGTATGCCATGATGTGTACACGCCCCGATATTTCACAGGCGGTTAGTGTGGTCAGTAGATTCATGGCGAATCCGGGGAAGGCACACTGGGAAGCTGTGAAGTGGATCCTGAGGTATTTAAAAGGTACCGCGGATACAGGTTTATGTTTTGGTGGAGGTGACCTAGATAGACGACGATCTACTACTGGATATGTGTTTTGCATACATGGTGCCCCAGTTAGTTGGCGATCGATGTTACAGGCTACAATTGCTCTTTCTACTACAGAGGCCGAGTATATGGTCATGGCAGAGGGAGTGAAGGAAGCATTGTGGTTATGGGGTCTTCTAGATGATTTGGGGATAGAGCTGGATTGTGTGGACTTGTGGTGTGATAGCCAGAGTGCGATTCACTTGGCTAAGAATCAGGTTCATCATGCTCGAACCAAACATATCGACGTCAGGTATCATTTTGTGCGTGATGTCATAGAGAAAGGTGATATTTCACTCTTGAAGGTACACACAAATGAGAACCCAGCAGACATGTTAACCAAAGTGGTAACGGGTAGCAAGTTTCAACATTGCTTGGACTTACTTCACATTAGTCCGTGTTGATATGCCCGAGTGGGCATGGCCCTTCGGGGCGGGTTGAAATGAGGTGGAGAGTATATGAAGGTGTAGGTGAACTACGGAGGCTTGATCCCGAGTTTTGGGTGCGTAGGCAACCATGGTTTGAATGGTACAGTCGAGTTTGGCGCTTGTTGCTTCTTCTTGTGTTCGTCCAAAATTTGAGGTCTATCAAATGATGTACGAGGTGGAGAATTGTGAGAAAGGGGTGCAGGGAGTCAGGCGCCATGGCACTCAAATTGAGAAAAATGGACCAGTGATGTGGGCGCCATGCGCCCACTCTACACGAAACTAGCGCCCGATTCAATTCTAAATATAGCTAGTGTTTTCCCCTTCATGAAACACACGATTTTGAGAGAGAAAAATAGAGAGGGCTTGGATAGAATTTTACAAGTAAGAGTTTGTTCTTCTTGGGTATAAATTCAAAGCCATTTTTTTTTTTTGGGATAAACTTGAGGCTTGTTCAAGTAATCCAATCCATTGTTCTTCATTTATATATTAAAAATCATTTCTTCCCCAATTTCTTGTTCTTGAAGTGGTTTGGGATTTTTCACATTGCAAGTTTGTTTGATCTTGGACAATCTTTGGGAGGTCGTTTTTCCCAACAACTTTTCATTTAAACAATGTTTTACGTGTTCCTGACATTAAAAAAAAAAATTATCTCAGTTTCTCAATTTTGTAACATAATTTTGATTGAATTCCTACCATCTGCGTTTTTCGTGAAGGAACTTCGCATAGGGACAACACTATTGAAGGGCAAAATTAAAAATGGTGTCCATGAATGGTTGGAACCATCTTTCCTTCTTGCATTTTCCTGTATAAAGACATCTGCATCTTAGTGGCATCAGATAATATGACACCCATCTTTTTTCTATTCTGAAACATATTATCTTCAGCAATAAACTAGGTTTAGATTCTTCATCAGCTAATATTTCTTGTATAGCGTGCTTTTGTAATAAAAGCCAAAAATTGTCGTTTTCTATATCCGTATTTGTCTCTGCTAAACCTCTTGAAACTATATTTTCAGATATTTGGACTTCACCAATAATTTAAATGATGGTTTTAAATACTATGTAATTTTTGTTGACCATTTCACTAGATATATCTGGTTTTACCCTATTAAACAAAAATTAGAAGTCAAACCTTTTTTCAATTAATTTAAACCATTGTTGAAAAGTACTTTGACAAAAAAATCAAAATACTATACTCTAGTAATTGTGGAGAATATAATGCTCTTGCCAATTTCCTTGCAACCAATGGCATTTCTCATCTCACTACACCATCCCCATATACCTGAACATAATGGCTTTTCTAAAAGAAGACATCTTTAGACTGTTGATGCAGGTTTAGCATTATTCTCTCATGCATTTATTCCTCTGATACAGACTCATGGTTTTGCCACAAAGATTTAATTAATCGTATGTTAAAATCCCAAGATGACTTAAACAATGATTAGAAAGAATAATTATGGATTCCGCTTTCCGTAGAATATATTATTTGATTATAGGAGATTTTCTAGATTTATGTTTTCCTTTTATTGTCCCATTCCTTGTACTATAAAAGAGGAGTTTTTATTGTATATTAACGTATGAAATAGAATAATCATTTTTCCCAATTCAACCTTTATGGTATCAGAGCCAGGTAGAATGACAGAAACTGCCGACTACAACAGAGGTTCA
The DNA here is from genome assembly GCF_002742605.1 of Olea europaea var. sylvestris. Lineage (NCBI taxonomy): Eukaryota > Viridiplantae > Streptophyta > Magnoliopsida > Lamiales > Oleaceae > Olea > Olea europaea. Next base: position 329,883 of record NW_019264840.1, read on the forward strand.
ATGACCTCTGAATCTTTCAACAACGAAACAAAGGCCATCTCTGCCATCAGTACAAGAGAAATTGAAAACTCATCGTTCTAACTCACGGTAGAAAAATTAAATGGGAAGAACTGTAGAGAATGGACACAATCTATCATGCTAATAATTGATAGAAAAGGAAAGCTTGGGTACCTAACTAAAGAAACGAAGATGTCGATCGACACTGCTCTCCTTCAAAGATGGCGATCGGAGAACTCAATGGTGACCACTTGGCTTGTCAATTCTATGAAGATCTTAATTGGAAAAACTTAACTACTTTTACCCATGGCAAGGGACGTTTGGGAAGCTGTGAAGGAGATGTACTCCGATTCTAAAAATTAAGCCTAAATTTTCAAATTCAAGTCTCAACTATGGCAAACGAAGCAAAGTGAACGTGAGGTGATCGATTATTACTTGGAGATGACGGGGTTATGGCAAGAACTCGACTTGGGCTCTACCGGGATTTAGACGACATGGGTAGCAGAATACTTGATCGGAAACGACTCCAACATCGTGTCTTTGCAGAGGTGAGGTGTGAGGAGAGTCATTGGAAAGTGATGATGAACGGGTCTAGGTCCAATGTCGAAGTCTTAGGTCTGGTGTTAAAAGGACTTAGGTCTCATATTAACAGGCCAACCAATTTTAAGAATGGGACTCTAAATGACACAGTATCTATTGAGCCAGCCTCCATTGGGCCAGCTTCTAATATTGGACCTAATTATTCTAGTCATGGGCCAGGAACATTGAGCTTATATCCTAAATGGACAGTAACTGGGTCAAGTTCAAAACAACAAAAAAGTTGACCCTGGTACGAACACTGTTGTAAGCTGAGGAAATGGTGGGCAATGGCTGCCCCACCCGGTATGTTTTCCATAATAGCCTTTGACCAAGTTATTTGTTAAAAAAAAAAAAAAAATGTAAACAAAATGTGTAGGGTCGAAAATACCCTCATTTAGAGGAAAGAAGAGAAGAGAAAATAGAGAGAAAAAAGAAAAGAAAAAAGGGAAAAATCAGCTACCGACCGTCGACGTCGCCTACGGACGGCCCGGACCTCACCAACTTCGACCAAGACCAGAGCCACCTCGGATTCGCCGGAGACCGTCATTTTTTGGAAGGTTAGACATGTTTTCTATAAATAACTACTTTAAATTTGTGAAAGTTTGAATGTTTAGGATATGAATATAGGTTAAATTCATGTTTTTATAGTTAAAATGTAAAAAAATATCGAATTTGAGGTTAAAATCTTGAAAAAAAGTGAAAAAAAGGGGCGGAGCTCGCCGAAAATGGAGTTTCCGGCGAGCCCGCCGGTATGGTCCGTTACGGACCAATCCGTAACGGGAGACCGTCATTTTTTGGAAGGTTAGACATGTTTTCTATAAATAACTACTTTAAATTTGTGAAAGTTTGAATGTTTAGGATATGAATATGGGTTAAATTCATGTTTTTATAGTTAAAATGTAAGAAAATATCGAATTTGAGGTTAAAATCTTGAAAAAAAGTGAAAAAAAGGGGCGGAGCTCGCCGAAAATGGAGTTTCCGGCGAGCCCGCCGGTATGGTCAGTAACGGACCATCTGACGGTCCGTTATGGACCAATCCGTAGCGGACCATCTGGTCCGTTACCGACCACACCGGACCCGGATTTTGGTCCGAGTCCGGCTAACCGGCCTAAATCCGGGTCCGTCAAATATATATAATTTATTTATTTATTTATTTATTTTTTGTTGTTGTGTGTATGTTAAGAAATAAAATGAAAAATAAAAGAAATAATATATTAAGAAAATTAACGAAATATTTAAAGATAAATTAAATT
>NW_019264840.1:332620-336517 GCF_002742605.1 Olea europaea var. sylvestris
GGTTTATTAATATGAAATTTGATTGGTTAAATTTGAAGGTACGATATTTTATTTAAAATTTCTTTTATATGGTTTTAACATGTATTAATTTTGTAGGATGGAATATCATATCGACAACGATCTGAGGGCTCATTCGGGAAAAGTTACGACGTATTGTAACTTTTCCAGCTATGCGACAGTACTTGAGGGGCTGGACGAGGAGCATATTGACTTACTCCGTCGATCATTTTTATGGTCGTTCTATCCGTTGAAGGACGTGCAGTTCTCTGGACAGATTGTTGATTCTTTATTACTCCGGCTGCTTAAACCAGTCGATGGCGATCAGTTATATTTTGCTATTGGGGACGGGAAGGTATGTAGATTCTCGATCCTTGAATTTGCCCTGATTACGGGCTTGAGATGTACCGGGGAAGAAGAAGCTAGAGCCCGTATTATACGAAATAAAAGGTTATTGGATTTATATTTTGGAGGTAAAGGGCCAGTTACACCACCACAGTTAGAGGATGCATTTAGGAAATGCGATCACATGTTAGACAAGTTGAAGTTAGGGTTGGTGTATATACTGGAGAGTATATTGAGGTGTCGACATCGTAGGACGTCGATTGATCTTTTTTCATTGGATGTTGTTGATGATATCGATGCTTTCAACAGCTTTCCATGGGGTCAGAGATGTTACACCGATACTCTCCATGTATTCAGAAGGGTACACACTATGCCGAAATCGGAGAGGGGCGATCGCAAATATGATGTATATGGCTTTTGCATGGCTTTGCAGGTAAATATTCAGTGTAACGTAATGCGTGTTGAACTTTTTTATTAAATGTATATGTAAAGTTTTATTTTGTAATTGTTGCAGCTGTGGGCATATGAGGCTATCCCTGCTTTGGGTAGCAAATGGGCGATCAGAAGGGAGACTAGCTGCCCACGAATGCTTCATTGGCGAGCACATGAAAAGCCATCGGCTAAAGATTTGATAGTTATCCTCGACGATCCTCAGGTGAGTATTATATATTTGCAATTTATATTGTACATACATTTGCTCGGGTCGATACATGTTCGTTAACACGTTGAAATATGGTATGTCAGCTCGAAGTTCATGCTGAGTTGGTTGTCTCGGTGGAAGAGGAGGATGCAATATATGTACGTGAATTACTTGTTCCCCCTACTGAAGACGATCCAGTATTTGAGTACGTTCCGGATAGAAATATAGTACGTTTATTTAAGTTCATTATTTATTTTGACGTATAAATTCATGTGCGGATTATTAATATTAATTGTCTTCTCTGTGTAGGAGCGCCATCCGGAACTTCCACTTAGGAGATCTCCTTCGCCTCCACTGATGAGATCTCCGTCACCTCCACCGATGAGATCGCCTCTACCGCCATTATCTCATTCTCCGAGGATATCTCCGTCTCCCGTACCCACCCACCTCCCACATGGATCGCCTACACCCAGTCAGACCCGTCATTCAGATGATTTCTTTGCACGCATGACTGGCATTATTAGAGAGGAGCTGGGAACGATGCGCCGTGATTTTATGACAGAGGTAGTCGCATTAAGAGGGGAGATAGGGGTATTGCGACGGGATTTTACGACAGAGATCGTCGCAGTACGAGAGAAGATAGGGGTGCTGCGACGAGATTTTACGACAGATATAGTAGCTTTGCGAGATGAGATTGGAGTGCTGCGACGAGATATATGAGACCTTAATACTAAGGTTGCAGCACTTCGAGGCGATGTAGCAGGTGTCCGAGGGAATGTCGGGGAGACTGGTGTCCCTCGAGATTGGTGGGCAACGGCCGGGGGAATCAATGAGTTTTTTGGTTCGGTGCCGGAGGCCAAGAGGGAGGGGTGGAGGTCGGGCAGGAGGAGCCGGAGGAGGCCGTGATGCCCGGGGTGGAGGTCGGGCCGGAGGTGCCGGAGGAGGCAGAGATAGAGGGGGTGGAGGGAGGGACAGGGGTGGTCGAGGAGGTAGCGGAGGGGACATCAGAGGTGGTAGTAGAGGGGGATGATCAGGTTGCGGAGGATGAGAGGACGCCGGAGATGACGGATGACGAGGTAGTATTCGTGTCCGAGGGGGCGACGGAGGTCCCGAAGGGTAAGAAGCGTGCTGCTGTCGCGCCAGAGCTGATGGTCGGTAAGAGATCAAGATTGTCGTCACAGTACGTCGTTTCTCCCTACACGGTCGAGGCGAAGAGAAGGGGATTTGTGGATGGGGCGTACCCCAATCTTTTTCGCGACGTCGACCCAGTCAGACAGAAGGCGTTCGATGATTGGTTCAAATCCCTTAAGTCCGAGTAAGTATTTTATGATGTTGCTACTATTTTTTTGTATCTTTGGTAACTGTTTTTTCATTTTTCAGAGATAGTTATACCATCGGCTGTATAACCGTGCCCAATGCTAAAAAGTGGTTTGAAGATGTACTGACGACCTCAGCTTAGCTCGCTGATGATGTAAGTTTTTTGAGTTTCCGTTTATTATATTTATACAAGTTGTTGGTTCATTTACTTAAATGACTCTATCTATTGCTCTTTCTACTACAGAGGCCGAGTATATGGTCATGGCAGAGGGAGTGAAGGAAGCATTGTGGTTATGGGGACTTCTAGATTATTTGGGGATTGAGCAAGAGTGCGTGGACTTGTGGTGTGATAGCCAGAGTGCGATTCACTTGGCTAAGAATCATGTTCATCATGCTCGAACCAAGCATATTGACGTTAGGTATCATTTTGTGCGTGATGTTATAGAGGAAGGTGATATTTCACTCTCGAAGGTACACACAAATGAGAACCCAGCTGACATGTTAACCAAAGTGATAACGGGTAGCAAGTTTCAACATTGCTTGGACTTGCTTCACATTAGTCCATGTTGATATACCCATGTGGGCATGGCCCTTCAGGGTGGGATTGAAATGAGGTGGAGAGTATATGAAGGTGGAGGTGAACTACGGAGGCTTGATCCCGAATTTTGGGTACGTAGGCAATCATGGTTTGAATGATGCAGCCGAGTCTTGGTGCTTGCTACTTCTTCTTCTTGTGTTCGTCCAAAATTTGAGGTCTATCAAATGATGTACGAGGTGGAGAATTGTGAGAAGAAAAGAAGCTGAGAAGAGAAGAGAAGCTGAGAAGAAGCAAGCAGTGCCTAGGCGCTGGAGTGGGCACCTAGGCGCCATGTCCAGGCGCCTAAGCGCCCCGAGTGCAAAATTCAGCAGAAACTGGGCGCCTAAGCCCCCCGATAGGTATTTATATTGCCATTTTTTCCCTCCTTCATTAAGTTATATCCCTTGAGCCCGATTTTAGAGAGAAAATTGAGAGAAAACTTGGAGAGAATTTTACAAGATTGAAGGTTGTTCATCTTGGGTATAAATTCAAAGTTATTTTCTTTCTTGTAGATTAACTTGAGGCTTGTTCAAGTAATCCAAATACATGTTCTTTATTTATTCCATCGAAATCATTTCTTCCTCATTTTCTTATTCTTGAAGTGGTTTGGAAATTTTCACATTTTCAACTTTATTTGATCTTTGGGCAAAATTTGGGAGGTGTTTTCCCAACAACATGAATCCTACATCTCTTCCTGTTCTTGAAGATTATAATTTTAAGATATTATAAGAAAATCTTGGTTTGTACCTCAAAATAATCAGATAAGGTGCACGTGTGAGAGTTTCTCCTCGTAAAGCATATAGTTTACCTCTTATCCTGTGAGTATTATAAACCAATGAAAAGAATCAATCAATCACCAATGCATCCAACAGAAGCTCGAATACTCCAAAGAGAACAGATGAACTAGTTAATTACCTCGTCTTGCTGTGATTTCTTCACCGACTGCTGGGCCTCTGCCTTCTTCCGAGCTGCATATTCGGCCGCCTTCTCTTCAGTCGACACCACCACATCCTTAGCAGCA
>NW_019264840.1:339895-341583 GCF_002742605.1 Olea europaea var. sylvestris
ATTATATAACTCATTTAAGGGCGTTTTTGTCTTTTATACAAGAAATGGCTATTGTGGTGAATGTTAGATTTTTATGGTTAAAACGGAAAATGGTTGGTTTGACAAAGCTATACTTAAAAGTACCCCGTTGTAAGCTAGAACATAAGGAAGATACATTTTGATACATTTATGGAAAGCCAACCAATTGGAAACTGAGGCAAAATAATAGAAATCGAGGATATCAAGTGTCCGTTGACTATCAAACAGAAAAATCAAAGGAGTCCAACAATATTTTTAATGCCGAACAAATGGAACAACTCCACAAAACGTTTTCCAACCTTCAATCATCAAGTCAAAGCCCCACAAATAATCTTTCCAGTTCACTAGCTCACAAAGATAATCTTTTGAGAGTTTTAAAATCCACAACCCAATTTAGAATACCGTGGATTATTGACTCTGGAGCATTTGACCACATGACGGATTCTTGTCACCTATTTTCGTCATATTCGATCTGTACTGGTAATTTTAAAGTTAAAATTGCAAACGGTTCCCTATCTACTATCGCAGAAACATGGAGTATTCTAATTTTTCATTTTATAACTTTAGAGTCCATCCTTAAAGTTTCAAATTCATCATGTAATTTACAGTCTATAAGTCAATTAAGAAAAACTTCCAATTGCTTTGTTAAATTTTTCCCTTCTCACTGTGTTTTTTAGGACATATTGTAGGGGAAAACAATTGATTGTGTCAAGGAAAATGAAGAACTCTACTACTTTGAATAGGGTAATGTTTTTCAAGACATATTATTGGGGAAGACGATTGACAGTGTCAAGAAAAATGAAGAACTCTACTACTTTGAAAGGCTAATGTGAGTAAACAATGTTAAATTAAAATTTATGATTCTACATCTGCCCCTAGAAATGGTGAAATTATGTTATGGCATTTTAAAATGGGTCATCCCAACTTTCAATACTTGAAACATATTTTCCCTTCAATTTTCTAATAAACCAATTAATCTTCAATATGTAATATGTGAACTTGCAAAATATCAACGTATATCATTTTCAAAATCCAGATACAAACTTTCAGAATCGCTCACCATGGTTTACAGTAATATTTGGGGACCCTCAAGAGTTCCAAGTTGTACTCAAATAAAATGGTTTGTTACACTTATTGATGATCATACTCAACCTTGTTCGGTTTACTAGTTCAAAGATAAATATGATGTTTGTTCTGTGTTTATCACCTTTCATTCCATGATTCATACACAAATTCAAATCTTATAAAAAGATAACGATACTGAATACTTTAATAACATAATGGAAGACTTCCTCAAAAAACATTAAATAATTCATCAAAGTTCATGCATTGACATTCCCCAACAAAATAGGATTGTCAAACGAAAAAATAGACGTATCATTAAAGTTGTTCTCGCTTTAATGTTTACCACGAACATGCCTCAAATGTTCTAGGAATGCTATTCTTACATCTACTTATCTAATCAATTGAATGCCTAGCTGCGCTCTAAACTTAGAAAAACCCTTCCAAAACTTTCAAAAATATTTTCCCACTTTCCGTTTCAGCTTCAATCTATCCCTAGGAGTGTTTGGATGCACTACATTCATCCATGTTCACTCTCAACATAAGAATAAACTCGATCTTCGAGCAATTAAATGTGTATTAATAGGATATTCTCCTATACAAAGGGG
>NW_019264841.1:0-1644 GCF_002742605.1 Olea europaea var. sylvestris
GTCTCCGCCTCTTCTCCTTCTTCATGAATCTCTTCCTTTAGCCATTAAACCCCTGGTTTTCAGGTGATTCTATGTGCATAGAGCCTTGGTGTTTCGATTTATGAAGAGTTTCTGTTGGCTTTTTTTTTTTTGGAGAGTTTTTGTTCCATGAAGCGACTACTCTGTGTCGGGTTTGGGACTGTGTCTTTGTGAGTCTAATCCTTTGTACATGTCGGTACAAGGTTGATGTGAGCCCCAATCTATGAGAACTTGTTGCCTTGGTCGTTCTCTATATTCTGTAATATTTGTGCGACTTTGGGTCCTTGAGTTGTAACAGTAAAGCTCGTTCTCAACATTTTGGATGGTGAAAGAGAAGCTTTATATCTGGTGACGCCACTTTGGTTTCAACTTAGGAGCATCACCAATTGAATGGTTTTATTTAGTCCCCAATATGTAGTGTGAGGTCAGTTGAAGGTAGGGAGGGAGACAACGACAGGATTTAGTCATTGGTGTAATCCATTTTTTGACATTTGGGTGGCGGGAAGGAAGCTTCCAAGTAGGGTACGGACGAAACGGGGTCATTGGGGGGTGGAGTTATGACAAGATAGTTTGATAATCTATGACCAATGAATAATTTCTGACCTATAAAAATGTGTAATTTGTGACTAAAATTATTATTGTGTCTTTGTGATTGTGACTTTTTGCAACTTGTGATTAGTGCCCGCTTGTAATCATAAATTGTGTTATTGTGTTCTTGACGTGACTAATTAATTAATAAGTCAAAATATGTTTTTAGGGGTCACAAATGATTTTTGAAAGTTTTTACAATTTTATTATTTTTTAAAGTGATTTTGGCATGTAATTATGTATTTTTTCTCAATTAAAAAATTATTATTTATGAGATAGACAAACGAATCTGGTTTAAATTAAAACAATACCAAATAAAAATGCTTTCCTAAAAGTATGAGTCATTATAATTATTTTTGACACACTTAATTTGTTCAAAGATAACTTGTAAATAAAAATATATTAACTAAAAATTTATTTATAACTAATAATATTACTTTATAATTTAAAAAAAAATTATTTATAACTAAAAAGTTACATCTAAAATAAAATTTACTTTTGTGAAAACTATTATTTGTAAAATAAAAATACACTAAGGAAAAAAATCACTTATAAAATATAAAAATTATTTACAAGCGAAAGTTCACTTATGTTCAGAATTTATTAGAAGTACGTACTAAATTTATAACTATAAAATTTACTTATAACTAAAATTGTAATTTTAAGTCTGTATATTAGTCACTTTTGAGTTAAAATTATCTTATGTCCCTGTTTGAGCCCATTTTTGAAAGAAAAAGTGTTTTGGAATTGTGAATTTTCGAGAATTTGTAGCTAAAAAATAAGGAAAAGCTTTTTATTTACGAGTAAAATTATTTTATGGAAAAATACATGGTTGAAAATGAGTTTAAAAAAATGAGTTTATGAAAAAATGGCAGCCAAACATAGGCTATAAAAATAAAAAAATTACTTAGACGTAAATTTTTATTTATGAGTAAAAAATTTCAAACAAGTAATGATAAATTAATAATTTACTAATGGCCTTATGTGTAGTATTAATAAAAATATTCAGAATTGCTAAAAAAAATCTATCATGTATGA
>NW_019264841.1:11058-11810 GCF_002742605.1 Olea europaea var. sylvestris
AAGTAATTAGAGGTTTATACAGCTCTATCTCTTTTGTCAATGTTGATCATATACATATATGGTATAGTACGCTTACACATGTAGGCATTGACAGACTCAAGCCTCTTAATAAAAAAATTGCATTTGGTAACGACTGTGTTTATGATTTGTCATTCTGTGATCATTGTGTACTTAGTAAGCATCATAGAACTTTTTTCTCTACAAGTGTTCATAAAACTAAAGGCATACTTATATATGTTCATTCAGATATGTGGGCTCCTGCTCATAATCCCACCTCGAGGAAGAATAGATATTTCTTGTCTATTATTGATGATTATACAAGAAAGGTGTGGGTTTGTCTTTGAAAGGATAAATCCAACACTTTTCACAGGTTTAATAACTGGAAAAGATAAGTGGAGAACCAATCTGGCAAAAGGATTAAGTTCTTAAGAACAAAAAAATGAACTAGAGTTTTGTAACACTAATTTTGAAACTATGTTCAAAGAAAATGGAATAACAAAGCATAAGACTCTTCCCTAAACTCTCAAGCAAAACGGGGTAGTGGAAATGATGAATAGAACTATACTTGATAAAGTGCATTGCATGATGTTAAATTCAGTGTCCCAAAGTCATTTTGGGGTTAACCTGTTATAACTAGTTGTTTGATTAATTCAATACCATCTGCTGTATTGAATTGTGATAATCCTCACGAAAAGTGGTCTAGTAAACTAAGTGATTATTTTGTATTTAGAACTTTTGGCTATGTTGCTTTT
>NW_019264842.1:0-1216 GCF_002742605.1 Olea europaea var. sylvestris
AATATCTACTACAGTAAATCATGAGATATGTTCACTAACAACATTTCTATTTTAATTTTGATGATATACAAGTTCATCCAAAGTCGTGATGGTGAGAAAAAAGAAATCAATTACAAGCAATTCTATTTTATTTGCGATTGTGTGTGTAAGTTTAGTCCATCTTTCAAAATTAAATTTAGCTCATGTTCGGTAGAAATTAAAATTTAGATTTTTATCAAGCTCAAAGTCAATAATTAATTTTAACCATATGTTTTATGGGACTCACAATTTTTCAACCACACATTTCATTAATTTTTATTAAAATATGCTAAAATTTTTGTTTTGATCCCTACAAATAGGGGCTTAATATGTGATATAATTACATTATCGTATAGGCATTATTAAATAAAAATTATTTACTTAAGGCTAAATTGTGCACGTAATGTCCTCGATTTATTACCCTTTGTACTACTTTGTTTCCATTCTAAAGCTAGCATTTTTGCCCTCAGCTATTCACTTTCAACTGCAGTAGTCTCTAGTCATTGTTTCTGTCCAATATTTCATTATAAAGTCACGAAAACATAAATTTGCCCTCAAATTTTAACTATATAAAAATAAAATAAAAAGAAGAAAACGAAAAAAGGAAATGCTTTGCTCAAAGGATGGTAACATTTCTTTCTTGATCAACCATTAAAGTGTAGGCATTAACATTGATTCATTTCACTTGTAACTGGTGGTTGTGTTAGTTGTTATTGTTCCATTTGTTTTACATCAAGAATGGTAGAATCTTCGATGGTTTCATTTAGGGCTACCATTTGATTCTCCTATATCATCATTTGTGACTTCTTTTAAGGATAAACAACCTTCATGATCGTTTCTAGGGATCTAAAAAATTATACATTGAAATACAGGAATCCACTATACGAGTTATGTATCGTGTGCTGCGTTAGACTTTTTTATTAGCTTGATTCCATACTTTGTTACAATGTTTTAGTGTGAGCTTTAACCTACAATACACAACCTCTTAGCTTGATGTGAGCTCATTGATTTGAAGCTCTTTTTTTTTTATAGACATGACTAAATCAAATCATGTGCTACAGTAACAAATCATCTCATGCCATGTTAAAATTTATGTCCAAAATTGACCATTTTAAATTAATTGAAAACCAATAAAAACTCAAAAACTCGATTCCATTTGAGCACAAGTGGCATGGATGATGAGGCAATGATGCAAAAA
>NW_019264842.1:10879-11809 GCF_002742605.1 Olea europaea var. sylvestris
AAGTGCATTAGGATATTTAATAGGATTCCTTTTAAACATACAAATGTTTCTCCTTATGAATTGTGGAAAGGAAGAAAATCGAATATTGGATACTTCAAAGTGTGGGAGTATCTTGCTTATTGCAAGAAAACAAATCCAAATAGGACCAAATTGGATCCAAGAGGCATTAAATATGCTTTTGTTGGATAAACTAATAATAGCAAATCTTATAGATTGCTAAACTTGGAGACCAATGTGATTATCGAATCAAGTGATGTAGAGTTCTTTGAAGATTTGTTGTTATCGGATAATGAATTGAAGGAAAATATTGAAAACATTCCTGACTCAAGTGGAACATGTGATGATGTGTCTTGTAAAGATGTTGATGAATCTAGTGAACCACGAAGAAGCAAGAGAACTCGAGTTGAAAAATCTTTGGGATCGGATGAAATTGATTCTCAACTCATCTCCTTTTACTTAGTAGAAGGAAATGAGTTGAATATTGTAAGAACAATTCATTTTGTTCTACAAGTGGAAATCGACCCTAAAACCTATAAAGAAGCTATGACTTCTCGTGATAACATTTTTTGAAAAGATGCAATTAAGGATGAAATGAATTCGATAATGTCTAATAAAACTTGGGAACTTGTCAATCTACCACCGGGATCCAAACCTATTGGATGTAAATGGGTATTTAGGAGGAAATATAATGTTGATGACTCTCTAAATACTTTCAAGGCTAGATTAGTAGCTAAAGGTTATTGACAAACGAAATGAATCGACTATTTTGACACTTATGCACCGGTAGCTAGAATAACATCGATTAGGATATTATTCGCATTGACTTCAATATATGACTTGCGTGTTCATCAAATGGATGTCAAGACGACATTCTTAAATGGGGATCTCGATGAGGAGGTCTATATGGAGCAACCCGAAGGGTTCGTTCTA
>NW_019264843.1:0-1309 GCF_002742605.1 Olea europaea var. sylvestris
TCCACTTAAAAGGATAATATGTATTGTACAAATAAGCACCTGAAAATGTATTTTTAAGCAGGACAATATGCACTAAGAAGTAAATCCTAATTCACATTTCAATATCATAAAAGAATCACCACAGGATCATAAGAAAGTGCACACATTTTGTTGAGTGAATCAGTTAAAGAAGTTTTATTGCTCAATAGAAAGACAAGTATACAAACAGGAAATAACAAAACTGGGAACTTTAGCACAACACATCAAATGCTAAATCAATCATTTTACAAAGGTAAAATGCTGTTATGTTGAGTGAAATCAATAATGTCGTGCAGAACCACCACCATGCTACAGTGTCAGAACACTTTATATAATGGTTTATATAATGTCACATAGCACTCTATCATTAAATTGTTTAAAAACAGTCATCTTTTCCATCAAATCACTTCCTGTCATCTAACTTCTGGCACTGCTGGCAAAGTAGCATTATTCATAGAACAATCGGGATAACAATACAATCCAACACTAAAAACCCTTCAAAAGAAAAATAGAATCTCAATAATAAGAAACAAGCTGCAATTGTACAAGTGATGAAACTCAAAAAGGCATTTATGGTGTTGGAGGAAGGTAGAGTTGATTACTAAGATATCTCCCAGTATTCATGCGTTTTAGAATTCAATCAATCCATGAGAAAAATTTCCTAAGATTGGAGCTGCTTCCAGATTTTGCTTTAGCCTGACAATACGTAATCCTTGGTGAGTAGTTGCTTAATTGAGAGTTGTGAACAAGACGACAATGATAGTTTTCAACTTTTAACTAAAATGAGGCCATTCTACTTCAGAATGAATGCCATTTTTTTTTTCTAATGACAATTTTGCTTCTTGTATCTACAAGCTAAGGAAGTAACATATAGTTATTGGTCAAGGAATTGATTTACCTTCAACTGATCAATTTTGGTTTCGGGTTGATAATAGCGATCCGATTCATCTTGCTGGCATCAACCAAATAAGAGAAATTTTGTTTCACTTTCTTTTTGACATCTCATCAATTTGTAAAAGATTATATAAACGGTGATGTACTACCAACATTTTCCATAAAATTAATAGCTATATAAGATAGGTATAGTAGTTATTTTTGGTATGTATCCAGCTCCGCCAAATCAGTGGAAGTTCCAACCATTATTCGTTGCCATTTATGAATTAAGATGAAATTAGTTGCATTAAAATATGTAAATTAACGTATAAGTAAATAAAAACTAAAAATTTCACATATCATTTGTAGAACCTTGAGAAATAAAATGAAATTAGGCTATTGTTTTAGGATGAATTGG
>NW_019264843.1:10122-11806 GCF_002742605.1 Olea europaea var. sylvestris
ACGAAGAGCTAAAGCAAATTTCCGGTGGGTTTAATTTTGGAAGAAGCTATTTGTACAGCACCTTTTGAAGCTGTACATGCACAGCCTTCTCAGTGTGTTGTGGGGCCGCACCATTTTTTAATCGCACAGGCCCCCCAATGTGAGGGGATTGTAAGTTGTCCTGTGTGCCGAGTTGTGCACACAGCACGGCTCTTTAAGTTTTGGTCGAAAGAGTTAGTTTGTGATGGTGGTGAAATGGGTAGGTGGGTGAACCAGTGGAATCGACAAATGCAGATGCTGTGATTTTGGTTTTGACTTTGATTTTAGGTTGGGTGGGTTGTAATGGTGGGGATTGGTGAATGAAGATGGAGGGTTATCACAATGACCACGTCAAACTTGCCATTCATCATATAAGTCTTAACTTACTATTTATTCACTACAATGACCTTTTAATTACAAAAGACAAAAATATCCTTAACAAGGTTATTAAATTACACAAATATTATTATATTAAAAAGACAATAAGAACGTTTTAGTTACAAAATAAAAACAAGCACTTTCCACTTAAAATTTCAAAATCAAGTTGCTTTCTTTATTTGTTTTTCCAACACTAATAACGACTCTTTCATTTTTCATCTAATTTAACCTTAAACCTCATAAATTGATTAGACACTCAACAAGGGTCAAGAAGAAAGTTTAAAGAAGTGATGTAATATATGAGATTTAAAAAAATAAAAAATAAAAAATTGTTGTACAATTGTGTTTGATATTTGGATTTAGATAACTAGTGTGTTTAAATTATTTAGTATAAGCTTGAATGTGGAAGCACTAATTAGTGAAGAATCATCATATGACTAGATGTTGAGACTGCCTGTTAGGCCCAACCAAACAAGAGCGAAAACCAAAAAAAATAAAATAATAATAATAATTGGAGTGCAACTTTTAAATTTACACCTTGGGAAAAAGAATAATTACAACTATTTGATGAGTCTAAATCTCATAAGTAAGATAGGAACCACAAAGGGTTAGGTTGGAGCCAAATCGAAAATTTTTCCGTCTTGACAAATTCTTCCTAATTTAGATGATAATTGAAAGTGACTATGTACACACACCAATCCAACATTGGATAAGCTTAAATTATTTTGTTAGCATTACTTGCAGTATATTTGTGAATTGATTATAAAATTTAACATTCATTGATATTTTTGGCAAGTTATCTAATGTGTCATCTTTATCTCATTTTACATAATTGTGATAGTTGATAATATTGGTCGGGATTAGCGAGACTTAAGTTTGGGGGGGTATTTGATAAGTGTATTTTTGCACAATTGTTTAATATCTGAATAAGCTTAAATATTGATTAAATGAGCGAATTTATATTCACAATTGTGTAATTATTGCATTTGTAGATAAAAATCACCGAAGGAAATAGAACAAATGCAAAATGGAGTAAAAGGGGACTAAAAGAGTATAAAAATGTGAAGTTGGGGACCAAAGTGCAAAAAGAAAAGTTGAGGACTTGGCCTGCAATTTATGAGCGCAAAATTGATATAAAAGTCAAAATTCGAGGACAAAATTGTATAAGATCAAACTTGATAGGCCTTTTGTACAATTAAATGGAAGACTAAACTGGAAAAAAAATGAAGAAAATATGTACATACACGCAAGCTTATTATGGCGCAGGCACAGGGAAAGCCTTTGTGAT
>NW_019264844.1:0-949 GCF_002742605.1 Olea europaea var. sylvestris
CTATATTTTAATGGGTAATTAGCGCAAAACGTCCCTACCTTTTAACTTAATTGTAGAAAACGTCTTTACCTTTTATTTTTTGACATTTTTGCCCTCAAATCAACCTTTCGTTACGATAAAGGTCCTTCCGTTCAAATTCCATCCATTTTGCAGTTAATTAAAGAGAGAGAACCAATTTTTTTCCACTCAGTAGGGGTAAAACTGTCTCACCAATTGAAAACCCTCATTTTCTTAATTTCTTTCTTCACACTTCACAACCTGAATGGTTTCCATTCCACTCTCTCTCGGCTCTTCAAAATTCCCATTTATCTTCTATTTCAACAATTATTGCTCCATTCTCCTCTAGTATAGTCGCATACCAGCAGCCGGCATAGTGGAAGCTCGCATTGGGAGTTTGTCCAGCGAGTGACGTCTAATAAGAATCATCACCTGTTGGGTATTTTCGTTTTCCATTTCGTATTGTGGTGCTTTGCATGATTGAGTATATGTGTAAGGTTTTGATAGTGTTTATTGTTGTTACGCTGGCCTTCAAGGAACAACATGTTTCTTCCATATTTGAGAAACCCCAACGACATATGGTATATAGTTCATCCCCTATTTTTATGTGAACTTCTCTGATTCGAGTGTGCATTCACAAAATTTTAGATTGGAATCCCCCAATTTATGTTTGTTTTCTATCACTGTTCGTATTTCCTTTTGGCATGCATTCGATGTCCGTTTTGGGATTGGGCTAATAATGACATGTTCGAAGTGCGGTGAAGCAGGACACAATAGAAGAGGCTGCAAAGGGGCCACCTCCAGCACCTTGTTAGGATGAAGCTGTCTGGCGTCTGCTAAGTTCACTTGTTAATTTTTTGACTTTTGTTTTTGTTATTTAGTGTACAAATTGTCTGCATGTAGTGGATATAATATAGCGCTTTAGGAACCTTTTTTGGTATTTATATACTGG